>NC_133801.1:3347849-3632849 GCF_043250625.1 Sebastes fasciatus
GCTACAGGGCTAACAGTGTGCAACCATAGCTAATCTACTCAGTTAGAAATGGAGTCCACAACTGCTTTGACTGATGACTCGTGTCTACGTAGTGTAAGCGCGAGCAACAGGACTCTGACTGCCATTGACTTAATGACCACAGGTGTCACTGTTAACAAGCAATTTCTGATTCTTACATAGAGCCCATTTAAGACCGATTTTGGGAGGAGCATCACTCAAATGCACCCTAATCTTCAGACCGAGGAAGGGAAACTCCCAGTAAACTGTCATTAGGGGGAAAACCTCATTAGAAGCCTCTAAAATATCCTCCTCCATTACCATCAGCAGCCCTCATTAGCACATAATCTGCCCGATCATTCAATTCTGATGTGTCTGATCATTAAATGAGCGACCTGCCCCCTTCATGTGTCAGATCTGCTTTGTTGGAACGAGCAGAGGTGGAGGGTTTTGGGGCTCCCGCTGCGTTAAAGTGGCGTCCCGGAAGTTTGCTTCCACTTTATCTCTCAGATTTGAATGCGTTTGATTCGGGGGTTCAGAGAGGAAGCATTTTGAGTCGGCTGTTTTGCGCGAAGCTCCACACTGCGCCGCTGCTCCTCAGATCAAGTGCGGCTCACTGGGGATACCAGCCTCACTGACAGTTTGAGAGTGGGCTTGATTCTTTGAAAAGCAGGGCTCATTTGGTGGGATTTGTGAAGTTGTGAATTATATCCTCACCCTGAGGAATAAAGTATGAAACAAGCAAATATTAAGGAAAATAAATAGGAAATATGTGTAAGTGTAATTTCAATAATATGGTACGGAGAAGGAGCGGTTAAGAACTGGGTTAGGAAGACAAAAAGTGAATACATTTGCCTGTGTGTGCACCCCCTTCCGTTTTTCCAAAACTTTTAAAAAGGAATAAATATTCGTGCCTGGGAGGAAAGTGCATTCATATTTACAATATATCTTCATGTAGCTGTGACTAATGTTTATTTTATAAGTCACTGTGGCTTCCATGAGCACAGATAAGCAGCATGTTTCTCAGGAGAGCGCAAAGGGGCTTTTATGTTCATTTAAATTTTAGGATTTTAGCTGATGCTGTTATCCAGAGCGACTTACAGTGAGCGCAACACTAGGATGAGCTTCAAGTCGCTCATTTGCATTTTACATTTGAGGTTTTTAAATGATTTTCTTATCTGCAAGCAACTTACAGTGTTTACAGTGAGTATAACAGCACATAATCATCAGTTACTAAGACAGAAGAGACAAAATACAAGTGTTTAAGAGAGAGTTAGTTACACTCAGCTGACAGCAAGAGTTCAACAGTAGAATATTTGTCAGTTCCCAGACCAGTTTCTAAGAGAGAAGTGCTTTTTAAAAAATAAAACCTTCAAGACAACATATTTATTTGAAAACATTAGATTACGCTGTAGATAATGTAGATAATAGGTTTAATGTTACAGTTCTTTGACCCCCATGAACACAGGAGAGAATATCCCCGTCTCAGCATCCGGTCCATCCACTCCGTTAACACACAGGTGCGCCACCACTCGACGTGAAACTGTGTGAGAGTGCGAGCCATCTGTGATGCAGCCATTAAAAAGCTGTGATGTCCAATCTTGGCCCTCTCCACCGCCAGGCTCCCCATAAACGGAAGACTGGCCCCACATGGAAAAGGCTACGCCTGTAATGGGGCCTTTGAACGCGCCACCAGTTCGCCCGTGATGACAGATGTCACGTCACTGTGTCCCATTCCTCCCCTCTCTCCTGTGGAGACAAGGAAGGAAGTACACTGAAATGACCAAGCCAGGGATGAGGTCTGCGAACGCATCATCTCTGGCTCGGGCGTGGAAGAAGCGGCATCGTGCAGCTCCCTATTTACCCACACTGTCTATGGGTAGATGAGGGAAAAACAGACACGGCAGTACTGTCTCTCCCCTGGGTCAAACTGGGCTGTGCAGTATTCCTCCTCTAGGTGATACCGACAGACAACCTCTCACAGACAACCCGGGGAACGATTTGTGCATGTCGATCAGTGAAGTCACTGCAACGACAGCCAAAACGAGGAGTGACAAGTGAAACACATTGAACTGACATTGAGGTACTTAAACGCCTCGTTACTACACCGGGTGTGTTTTCTGACAGCCTAACATCGGATGTAGCACCCATGAATGGGCCCATCCTTATTTCCCCGGCTCTGTCTGTCTATGTTAGCGTGCAGCTGCAGCCCAACGCATCATCAGTGGGAAGTCCCGGCCAATCAAAATCGACGATGGGCTTCCACGGACCATAGAACAAACAGACACCGATGAAGCCGGTGTCTCGGCAGGAATGGCCAGAGGCAGTGGCGGAGAGTCGGAGGTTGGAGCGGGTATCTAGGGCAGCGTCGAAAATGTTCCCATCTCTGTTGGCGTTGAATCTGGGAATCGACCGGCAGGCCGATTCCGATAGGAAGCAGACGTTGTGATGATCCACTACGGCGATGGCGTTGGCCAGGGCACAATGGCCACTGGCGAGGTTCTTGTAACAGCGATGGAGATGTGGTAGTCAGTGGGCAATTGCCAATCGCTTAAGAGAAATGGATGCCAGGCAGCGCTGGTGACGCACTTATTTGATAGGCACGTCCTGATTGGCCGGCTACGTTTATGCAAATCTCAGTGGGCGAACGCGTGCGTGTGATTGGAGGAGAGTTCTACCCATAGAGTCCAGGAGAGGGCAGAGCCTGTGTGAGTTAGAACTTTCACTTGGAGAGTATTTCTGCTTTAATAGACTTTAATGGTCTGTGTGATGATAAATGTTTCCTACAGCATGATCACCAGACGTAGCTGTGGAGAGAGAGACTCATACCTCTATATGCTCACGATCGATAAACTTTAACATTTAGTATTTTCCTAATTAAGCATTTAGTTTTTATTGAGAAAAGAGCTTTAAATGTCCCAGTGCAGCTGGAGATCTGAATAATGTTTATTTTATTAGTTGCTGTTGCTGACGCCTCCCCCCTCGCTGCACACCAGCAGAGTACCAGAGTCGGCTCAGAGAAATGTAGGATCACATTTTCCAAAACGTAATGGTTTCCATGGATGTGATTACTGCAGTGGAGGATAAATATGATCGATAAGATGGAAGATATTTAAATCTCAGCTGCTGAGTAAAGATCTAACACAACGGGACATCTTAAATAGATCACTGCTACATACCTGCTTCATCCAACATGTCATGTTTCAAATGTTCATCCTGTCTGTCTCATGCCCTCAGGATCAGCACCCGCAAGTGTTTTTCTTTGAGCAGAGCATTTCTTTTTTTCTCCTTACACAAGTCGGACCGCATTAGGACACTTCAGTTTCAACAAGATAAGAAGAAAAGGTGCCAGGCAGCCCAGAGACCAGAGTGCCCCGGGGATGTTCAGATAACACATTCAGTCTGAGTATCACTCTCATAATTATGTTGTGTCCTTTTTTTTCTATGGATATTTTGGTTTATGTTTTCTCCTGTGTAGCACTTCCCCTCCATATTTAACTGGGGCTGCTGCATGACACAGAGGCTCCATTTATGCCACAAAGGAAGTGTGCTATAAGAGTATCAATGTAAGGACTTAGCAGTTACTATCCCCAGTAGAAGAAATGGAGAACGATGGAAAACAAAATGTAGTGTGTCCAGCCCGTTTTCATTCCCAGGGCGTCAAAAACCGACGCTTTGTCTCGGCCGTCGCCATTTGATACTGCTGCACAAGGCACCTTTTCACGTCAGCATGAGATGCACCGGTCTTTCCAATAACCATAATGTAAACCCATCCGTGGCAATAGTAAATGCACCGAGAAAGTGTGCCGGGAGTGACTGTGGTAACGTAGTTTAAAGAGCCAACAAACACAAGTCTTTCATCCAGGAGACCGCTGTTTGTGTCCGTTTCACTTTACAATTAGCTGTTCATTCGTGTCCCGTGTTCACAACGTCAAGAGACATTTTCACTGTAAAAACTTAGTAATTTTAAGCCCATCCATGTTGTTTTTTCCTCAACCTAAATAAGTGGTTTAGTTACCTAAACCTAAGCAAGTGTTTTTGTTTAAATCACAACACTGAGCATGTGCTTACTGCGACCGAAAAGTGACACCAAGGGGTCCGACAAAGTACGTGAAGAGGTGAGATTAGAATGTGTTGCTGGCCTTAAAAGACTCGTAGGGAATATGAAAAATAAAAATATACAGTGTATTTGTTATTAGAAAAGTAGCACAGTGCAGTTTAAACTCCTTGCGTCTCTTTTTGCTTCCCCACTCCTCCTCCTCCTCCTGTTTGGCCTCTTCATAAACTTCTCCCTGTTCTTCTGAAGAGGCAGAACAGCAGGAACAGTACAGACTAGTTAGCCGCATACACAGTCAAGTGTGGAAATGAGATTAAGCTTTCTGAGGTAGCGGATAAGAACGCCGCTTCCAAGACGGGCTTTTTTTTGTTTCTGCATTGAAAAGGCGTTTCCTCCCATCCTCGCTGACGGAACCGTCCTCACAGCGGAGGCTTACCGGCTGCCGACGCCTCCCAAAGCCAAGGCGCTCCAAACAGGGAGATGTGCCACCAGTAACTGTGAATTGGGTTGTTTTGTTTTAGTGTGTGTGTGTGTGTGTGTGTGTGCGCGCGCGCGCGTGCGTGCGTGCGTGTGCGTGTGTGTGTGGAGGCAGGAAGTTGTGTGTGAAGATGCATGCTTGTGTGTTTATGTTACAAAGAGGAAGAATGGCTTAATTATGCTTATTTTAGGGAAGTAGGAAGGTATATATTTATGTGAATTAAGGGTCACTTTGAGGTCAGAGATGAGGGTGCACTTTGAAAGGTTCAGCCAAGTAAAGCAGAGTTTCTATTGCACAAGTTTGACTTTGTGAAAGCGATCGATTCTGAATCTGAAGCAACAAAGAGCCGTCAGAGCAGATCCCTGTTCCCTGCAGTGTCCGGTCCTCCACCATGGAACAGTCTGCAGGTTGTTGTTCCAACCAAGCGCTTCAGCAGCTGAGTTCACTAATTAGCAGCGGCCCTCTTTGATTGAAGATAATTAGTGAAATCAGCTGCCGCGGTGTTTGGTTTTTCATGAAACTCTGCAAACAGTTTGACAGCGCAGGACTGGAGAGCAGCAGCTAAACTCTGAGCTCTCACATGCACAACATGTTTAGCTCAAATCAAAGTCTGGAACATTTAGTGGGTTATTTGGCTGTATGGTTAGTCAGATGACAACAACAGCCATCCAAATCAGTTGTGCACCAGATAACTGAGGCACTCTTCCAGGAGAAGTGTGGCGTGGTTCATTAGGAGAGAGAAACTACAAGAAACAACATTAAATCATGTAGTCTGAAACAAAGCTTAATACTTACTTACTTGAAAGTATAGTAATAACCTAAATCTGCACAGCCTAAAATATACTACAGAGACTTTAGTTTCCAAAACTATTTTAGCTTTTGTTCAAAGGATCTTGGCAATTAATGAGTTTTGTCTGCTAATCGTTGAAAAGGTCAGTCACCAACGGGGCTTTTCAATAGTGCTTTAACAAGCACTTATTAACACCAGTGGTTCCCAAACTGGGCAGGAGGCACACATGACAAGGGGGAACCATGTGGAGCAGACCCTTCAACCATCAATCACAGGTGTGACTAATATCACCAACTGCTGCAGTGCATTGCTGGAACAGAGCCATCGTTAATGTTATTAGTCCTGCTGGGACTAGTCAAAGGCTGTATTCCAAACCGCCTACTATACTAGCAGGAGGTACTGATTTGGTCAACATGTAGCATGTAGTATGCAGTATGCAAACAAAAGCAAAATCTACAGTATGCCAAAAACACAACACAACAACAAAAGCCAAAAACAGCTCATTTTTTACATTTTTCGTACCTATTTCATCACTAAATTCACTTCTGAACATTTTTGAGGTGAGAAATCAACCGTGTAGATTTTGAATTTTAACAGTCTTGCGATATTAGATGGCAAATCGAACATTTGCTCCAACTTTTTGGGAGTTTAGAAGCTCCACAAACTGCCGTTTAGTTGCTGTAACTGAAAAAGCAGTTTGAGTCTCCCCTCGATGATCCTGTTTGTCTTACTTCACCGTGATAAATATTTTAAGAGGAGGTGGAGCTAAACCAGGCAGTATCTTATAAAGTAAACAAACATTGGTCATAAACAAAAAAGAGTTGTTTTTCGATAATATTGCAAGAGTGGTACGAGTTTGTTTTTTTGTGTGCTTTAAGAGCTGGTTTAAAGGCTAAAGCCTGGTCTAGCATACTGCTAAATATATCACTTTAACTGTTTAATACTGCATACTACTGAGAAACGCAGTATGTATAGTATACTGCGTACTACGTTCGTCAGTAGTTGGTGGTTTCAAATACAGCCAAGATGTCTAAAAGGTTCATGAATTAGATTAATTTTGGACCAATAAAGGCGAGGCCAGCCAGATTCAGATCAGCATGATAGATTAATAAATGTTTTTGGCTTCCTAGGGAAGTCATAATAGAAGTAATAACATCCATATATCACCAATAACTTCACATTAATAATCAAAACACCTTTATGATGACTTATATGCATTTCTCCTGCTGCTCTGAGTATTACTTGCCGTTACCGGGTTTGCCAGTATCTGCTCATCAGCTGCCCCCGTTTCACTTTCTGCACCGCTGTCACTTTGACAAACTACAGTACATTCACGTCACTTAGTGACTGAACACAGGGGACGGAGGAGCGCTGTCCTAAATCCAAGGCTCAGCTTTGAGTTTCACAAGTGAATAAGAAGCCTTCAGAAGATAAAACACCTTTTGTGTTTTCCAGATTTAATCCAAGATAAAACATTCCCTTTCATTTCTCTGTCTATTTTTACTCCTTTTATACTGCAATACTTTGCTTCAAGCACAATTGTGTGTGTGTGTGTGTGTGTGTGTGTGTGTGCGTGTGTGTTTCATCTGCAACTATCAACCTTAGGGTGTTCTCACATCAGGGGCCCAAATCCGAGTACAGTTGACCCCAAAGTCCAGTTTGTCTTATTAGCATGAACGCTCCGTACAACGCTCCGTACCGTACCCGGGCACAGTTTGTCGATCCACTTGAAAAGGTGGTCTGGAGTACGGTTCATGTGTACTCAGGTACGGTTCGCATCAGGTGTGAAAGCCAACTGTACCAAAACACGGAAGTGGACCGCTATTTATCGCGAGTAACGTTAGCAGTCAGCGTAGTTTTGAAAGGACAGGCTTTTTCAACGTTTAAATCTGTATACATATAAAGCTGTTTCATATCTATGTCTGTATCTGCGTGCAGCATACGCCGATCTCATCCTCTGAACTGCACTATTGATACAGCAGGAAGGCAGGCGAGATGTTCCTTAAAATCTAGACAATAGTAGGCCATGGGGTCGGGCTGATTTAATGGTCTGCCTCTGAAGAACGAGAGCCGCTCAGCGGTCAGAGAGACAGACAGCTGGGGGGTGGGGAGGAACAGAGTGTAGAAACGGCATATTTTCACAGACCCAGATCCGGCTTCGCTCCACGCCCGGCAGCAGAGGCTCCACCTCCGGTCAAGAGCAGAGCAGAGCAGAGCTGCTATGCCGGTCCACGCTGGGAGTCAGGACTGCGCGAGGCAGACACTGCACGGGGCAGACACTGCACGGTAAAATGAGAGGTTTTCTCAAGAGACTCCGAAACAATACCGCTTTATTTAAAGGGGCCGCCGAAATCAACACAAAATGAAGGTTCCTCATAGTAGCTTTAAAGAGTAGCTGTAACCAGACTGAGAATCCTGCCTTTTCTGTGAACGCATGCAATTACTGCTTAATCGGTTTCCATCTTGTAATAGTTCACGTCAACATCAAAATTGTGATTAAAGCTGGGAAACTATGTCCTGAAAGCTCAGATATAGTCATCTTGGTGCCTGAGAGGTGGCATAAGTTAAAATAAAATACAATAAATAAGTATAAAACATGTATTTCTTCAGTCATAGAAGTATGACTCATTGTTCCGTGTGTGGGAGGGGGGTATCTACTGGCTGGGGATGAGCTAAATCCCTCCTGGCTGCCTGCGCTCGTCTTTGCTCAGCAGTGAAGAAGTGACTCAGCCGACAACAGAACATTTGAGAGCAGGTCAGGTGGAGCTTCACAGCCCCTCAGGTCAACAAAGACTCTCTGCTCAGTCACAACACAAAGTCTCACTGCTTCACAAACACATCAAGTAACACAGGACAGTGCTGCAGAATATGTGTGTATGTTCTGTCAAGAGCGTCACTTCAGTGGATCTAAAGACTTCGACTGAGCTCTCTATTGCTTTATTCTGATCTCTGCTGCCGCTCGTCGTCAGTCGGCAACGTCTTCATCACTCTTTCATCTCTTCTTGCATTCATCTGATTCCTCCCTCTGTCCTCTTTGGGTTGTTTACAATGTCAGTGATGTAAGTCTTCACAGCTACAAAATGCAACTTTTGATCTTTAGGCAGCTAAGTGTATTGTTAGTCCTGCCCTCCTCCTCCTCCTCCTCGTGTTCTGTAACAACACTTGTCACTTATCTTCATGCGCTGCCTCTGTGAGATCATCTGGCGCCGTTAGCGTGCTCTGTAGAAAAACACGGCAAATTGGCGAGCGTCTGAGTCGTGCGGCAATACACAGTCAGCTCCTCTGTCACTGCTCAGCCAACCCTTTCTTCTCAAGATTGCACCAGCCAGGATTGTCAACTCTTGACGGTGATTGTGTTTTCTTTAACAGGATTGTTTGTTTGCCACACATTCAGCTTTCCTGTGCTTTTTTTCAGAGAGCTCAAACGGTGTTGTTGTTGCCATGCCATCTGTTAAGGCTTCACCTTAACAGAAACAAAATAGGTCACAGCTGACCATGCCCATAAGACGCAATATTAACAGATAAACACAAAACATGGATAATATAAATGAGTTTAAAACATGTTTGCAATAGATCTCCTCTGGCAAGTCATTCCAAAGGGGAAAGATGATGAGATGATGGCCGAGTGTCCTCTATTACTGAGTCATAGGAGGATCTCTGACTGGCATCAAGCGTGTATGGGATTAGGAGTTTAGTATATACGCATCAAATTGGATCGATAAAAAATATTAAAAAGATTAGATGATAAACATTTTACAAAGCTTAAAGTTGTAATCTTTCAGTTTGATGCTACAGCCGACACTCGCTGAGCAGTACTCGCTATACTCACGAAAAGTAAATTAGTTTATATCCCACAAATTCAATGAAAATGTAATCCATGTAATTGTGAACAAATATAAAGAGCGGCAAATGCCGCGTAGGGAGGAGGTCGGGTGGATGAGTGGGTCAAAAAACACCAAACTTTCACCCAGGTCACCGATGTTTGTGTCCTGTGGGAAACCAGAAGTCAATGTTGATTTATTCGTTGATTCCGTACGTAAGTTATGTCACTTCTGGTGTGGCGTAACTTAACTGCGATCTTTTCTTAAACCTAACCAGGGGTGAAAGTAGGCCGGTACGGTCCCGTACCACTAAAAGATTCAGCGTCGGTATGCAGTACCGGGAAGATAAGAGGGGACAGCAGCCGCCTTCCAAAACAAAGCTCACGATCGCATTTCCACCAAGAAAACACATCTGCTAACATCAGGTCATCATACGGTTAGTTACCTCCACCAAGGAGGTTGTTTTCAGTTCGGTTTGTCTGTTTGTTTGTACACGCATTAAGGTTTTTTCAGACCGTGGGCGACACTCCGCCTGCAAACTCGCTTAGATCCGTGGGGTCTGACTGCGCTCCTCATGCAGACAAGCATTCTGCGAGTAAACGCCAGGCGCTATCATGGCAACCATGGAAACGGCATCTGTGCACTACTGTAGGCTGTGCATCCCTGCCGGTACACCTGTGTGGTGAATCAAATATCTCTTATCACAGCTCACTTTGTTGACACGTGGCAATGCTGTTTCACTTTCATTAACATTGCGAGATGAGGCATTTGTGCTGCATTCATGTGGTGTTGGAATAATCGGAAAATACGAGTTCCCGATTGGTAAAATTCACATGAATACCCCCTTAAGTTGGAACAACTCAAAACTTGAAAAGATACATGTACAAAGTATTCTAAAGCACTTTCATCATTTAAATCAATAATTTGCTATACATGATCTTACTACACCATACAGGCATTGAATGGTGTGTTCAGGGATGCATGAAGCTGGGGGGAGAACAAATGATGACAGTTTGGGTAGCCTAGTAGTCTTCAATCTATTTCACCCCTGGACCTAACTAAATAGCTTTGTTGCCTTAACCTAACCAAGTTGTTTCCTGTGAAGACGGAAGATTATTGTGAAAAGTCTGGAGCAGAAATTGATGCTGGACATTTGTAGGAAAACGCACGAAAAATGAGGAATAACTTTTCGTAAGATATCCTACGAACCGTTGTATGAGAATACGTTTACAGAGCAACTAAACAAACTCATGCTGTTGTAATAAAGAAGTCAGTAATTACATTTCTGATTTCATTGTGCAACTTCTTTTCTCCAAGCTTCGCTTTTATCCTCCTTTATTTCCAAGCCTCTTACATTTACATGACACCAGCTTTCCTCCTTCCCTCTTTCTTCTCTGCTCTTTATTCCTCCTCCTTTGTTCTTTGTCTCCTGTGATCTCCTCCCCCCGTCTTCTCTCCCTTTACCTGTAAAACCAACATGAATATTTCAGAGATGAGGAGCGCTGAAGCATTGAAGCCTCTCTGATGACTTGTGTGTGTGTGTGTATTTGTAGAGCTATCTTTGAGAGGACCAATTTGAGTGTGGAGGACATTTTTGGAAAGTGAGGACATTTTGGCCAGTCCTCCCTTTGGGACAGGTTCAGGTTAAAATTAGGTTAAGGTTAGGGTGAGGGTTGGTGTCAGGCATTTAGTTGTGATGGGTAAGGTTAGGGTAAGGGACTACGAAACGCTTTATGTCAATAAGTGTCCTCACAAAGATAGCAGTGTACGGTGTGTGTGTGTGTGTGTGTGTGTGTGTGTGTGTCTAATGCCCTGGTCTCATCTCCCATGATGCCACTTGCTGCGACACGCGAGCATTCAACACGAAAAAAACACAAAGCAGCTGCTGGCAGCTGTGGAATGAAGAGAGAGGCAGGAAGGATGAACGGAAAGAAAAAGAGAAAAGATGTTGGGGATGCAACAAACTCTCATACAGCGGTTCGTATGATATCTTATAAAAAAGTTATTCCTCATTTTTCGTTCGTTTTCCTACGAATGTCCAGCAACACGTGTCAGTTTCCGCTCCTTACATGCATACAGTCTTTTCAAAATAAACTTCCGTCTTCACAGGAAACAACTTCCTCAGGTTTAGGCAAGTTTTCTTGCCTTCGTTAGGTTTAGGAAAAGATCAGCGATTGGCTTAAAATAACTCCGGAAGTGGCATTACTTAAGGACGCAAGTTACGTGACAGATAATAATAATTCTGGTTTCACACGGGACACAAATTCTGCTCTCCTATGCAAAAGTCTGGTATTTTTTGACCTTCCCACCCACCCCGACTTCCTCCCTGTGCAGCTTAGAAAATGTTAGCATGCTATCACGCTTTACGAAGCACCATGTGCCCGTTCAGCCTCACAGAGCCGCTAGCGTGACTGAAGACGTACACTTTTTTTTCATGGTTTGTTTGTCATTTTCTTTTTAAATATTTGATGAGAGCAGCCGTTGGTTTGAGAAGGTCTTTAAAAAGAATGTCAATGCCATTACTTCCTCCCTGTTGCCTCCATGTCTGAGCCGTACCTTTAGAAATGACTCCATATGGGGCCACTAACCTGTATATATGATGCTTTTAATATTTCATGAAGTTGTAATGTGAAAGCGTTCCACTGGGTACCTCTTGATATTCCCTCCTCATCTCGTGTGTGTGTTCTGAAGCAGCAATTTGAATAATATGGTCTCAAATCCCAGAATGCCTTTCACCTCAGCATGCTAACGTTTGACCCGAAACACAGATCTCCCCCACAGCCCCACACACAGGCCTAAACCCAAGAGATAAGAATAGAAGAAGAGGGGAAATGGAAATGAGGAAAGGAAGGAATAAGAGGGAAGCAAGTAGAGAAAGGGAAAGCAAATTGAAGAACAGGAGAGGAAAAGAGAAGGATAGAGAGAGAGGAGTGGACGGACGGGGAAAGGAAGTATGGAAGGAGAACAGTAGAAAGGTACGGATGGAGGAAAAAAGAGGAAAAAGAGAATGATATGAAGGAGAAGAGTGAGTGGACACAGACGTTAAAGTGATTTTTCTTCAAAAACAAAAACTGGAAAGATGTGTGCATCTTCACTTCCCTCACAGCAGCCTAATTTTAGAGTGAGGATTAGTGAGCGCGAGGAAATCTGAATGCACATCGTTTAAGAAGCGAGTAGGACAGATGGAAGATTTTGGAGTGAATTGTGAGAAGATTACACACAATTTTCCCTTCTCTCATTGTGATCTGACAAGGCTCCCGAGGCAAGAGCAGAGACAAAACATCCTTTCAAGTACGCTGCACAATAGATGAAGGATAAATCTCTCCTCCATTCAGACATCAAAATAAACCCTGTCCACAGCTGACTGGACATACGCACCTGTCGCTGGACTGTCCTTGCTGCAAACTTGATTTTGAGAATTTGATTTTGTCATGGTGACAGCAGGTTAAGCAGGCTAGCCCAAACGTCTGACCTAGGCACATCCTCCACCTCTTCCTGGGGGATCATTGGGGTCATTTGTGTTTTGATTGGTTGTCAACCGTCAAGAAGGCTATCTAATATGAGCCTGGCAGTTGGCAGAAGAAAGAGAACAGAAGTAGAAGACAAAGACTGATAGCCCTGATCCCTGATATAGTTTTGGTTTAATTTCTGTCTGCATGTATCTATAACCTTAATGAATAAAACCAACGCAGAGCTCAGTCCATGGTTGTGGTTGATGATGCAGGATCAGCCCAATCATGCAACTAGTGCGAGAGTTGAGCTCACCGGGCCTCCAGGTAATGCCTGCATCCTTTTTCTTGTCGGTGGCAACCAAATAAGGCATTCGGTGTATTTAGCCTGTTTAGGGACGTCACAATACCAGAAATTTGGAAGTCGATACCAATACCAGTGAAAGTCCACGATTCTCAATACCCAATTCGATACCAAGGTAAAAAACAGTAACGTACGTAAAACAATAAATCCTCTGTACTTCAACATACATTCCTTTTTTACTGTTTGTATACTGGTTTTTGAGAATATATTATCCGCCTCAAGATTCCCAAGAACTCATCATGATAACGTTATAATTTACCTTCGCCCAATACTCATTTTTACTAGAATAGAGCTTGAACACACCATAATGTTAGCTGAGCTGTTCACTCCGTGCAGGACTGTGTTTCCCACCGGCTGCTAACAGCTAACGTTAACTAGCTCTGTTCCTGCCAATTTCAACACGGATTTGTTGTTCACAATGTAGCATTATCAGGGAAATTTTCTATTGTCCCTGGGACGACGGGACGCCATTAGTCTCAAGTCTCAATCCCCAGTACCTACCATACCTGTGGAAAAGTACTGTCACGTTTTAAGAATTTTGGCATCGACTTGGTACCAAAGTATCGGTTCTTGTGACATCCCGAAGCCTGTAAGTAGCATAAAAAAGCACCCATTGACTGATTCAACAAATCATTTTACCAGTACTACCTGCAAAAAGCAGACTTTTCTCCAATCCTCGGCTGCACCTGCACAACCCTGACAAAGTCCAAAATCCGCTGAAAACATGCTTGACTTCCTGCTGAGAGCGTGGATACAACCCTCACTCCAGTTATACAGTACAAGAACCTAATGGCTTGTAAAGGCCCGAGCATCCCAAACCCTTAGAGTGCCTACCACCAGAAACCCCTGGAGACACATCATAAGCCTTGTTAAGTCCTCAAAAACTGGATGGGGAAACCCCAAATATCCAGCAATATCCTTACGGATAAAGAAACCTATGTTGCTCCTCCAAAATATATATTCAACAAAGGCCCAAAGTCTTTGAGAGCATGAGATTTGGGTGTTTCAAGACATGACAAGTCTCCTCAATATGTCACACTAAACATGATACGAGAAAATGTTGTGTCTTACGTTTGAGATGCCCCTGCATATGTTAGTCGGCTCTCCATTCACCACAATTAATATTACTGTATTATTACAGAAAAAGCCCGATACAGTAGCACAGCTTCCAAGCCCCAAGCCTCTCCACCTTGTTTACTGCATAGTCCATGTGAGCTGTGCTGCTATCTCAGCAGACACACAGGCAACACGAGCAGGATTTATGGACAAGTTGACATTTTATTATGCTTATCATGGGCAATGAAAAATCAAATGTTGTAGGAAGGACACACATAAAGGTCTGCACACACACACTTAATGAAACAAACTTTTTTTCCCTTCCTTATATGAGGAGCTGTAAAAGCCATTATAATGATTAGTATGGCACCGACAAAAGGACACACGTAATGCACAAATGCACTGATGCTTTGTCATGTTTCTGCTTATCAGTGGTTATGAAAGCTGCTGCTATAAATAAGGGACACATTCAAAACAAATGCCCGCATTAACATAAAAATGTGCATTACTCAATTATGTATTTGAATGCAATAAGGCAGAAGGACACGCAAACACACACACACACACACACACACATATATACACACAGCCTCCTCCGAGCAGGGTGAAGAGGGTGAAATGGAGATCCTGATTGTGCTGCATGAAATTAATAACCTTCAGTTTATTAATCTCTATATTATCACACAGCTTTTGATGAAGGGAGGGTTTTCTTTTCCTGCAGCTTTGATGCTGGGAAGCTTCAATGGAATAATGATGGACAGCCGGAGACACCAGGCATCTTGTACTGTGACATGACGGGGAAATCAGCAGATGAATCAGGTGAATTTATATCTCCTTGAACAGAATGATCCGCAGCTCTGTTTTCCTTTTGAATGCTATAATCTCCCAGGCCCCCTGAAATACCCACAGTGCACTATGCACATTGTTTAGGCTTATCGGTGCAATAAGGCAACAACTACAGTAACTTAAAGCAGATTGAAATGTATAGTTTTGTAATTCTTTATTTCTACGTGAAATGGCATTCCAACTGGCAGAGTTAAGGTTGGGAATGGTTGTGATTATGGCAACTAAGTACAGCGAGCGGGTCATTGTTGTGAAAGAATCCCCAATAGGGGAAAGAAGGGGATTATTTACAACAACGACCCGCTAATATAATAAATGAATGAATCTGAAGTGTGAGATATGCTACACACCCATCCACCATGCAGACCTCCTTGATACATGCTGAACGTTGGCACTGGACGTAAACCAGGAATTCCAATATGAACGTTATCATTTGGGGTACGGGGTTGCCTATTCAGCTAGTTCTCATCAAGAAACGGCCTACTCTTATTTGACAGGGACATTTTGAAAGTAAAATTTGTTTGTGACGTGAGAGTTTACAACCCTGACCTACACACATACATAAAATGAACATGAACTATATAACTGACTGACTCACTGGAACAAACTCTCACTTCCTGCAGGATAAACAAGCAAAGACCTGCTGCACACACATACACACACGATCATAAGCATTCACTCACACTGTGCGCTGCATAGACACGACGGTTTAATCAAGGCTCTTTGTGCTGATTCCGGCAGATATACTGCAGCGAGTGAACTAAAGCAGAAGATGCCTCTTTTCTACAGACGCCAAGCACTCAGTGAAGGATAAACACGGAAGTGGATGTAAAGTGTGAAATAAGGTTTGAAATAGGCTGCATGAAAGGAGCTGTTATGTTGCTGTATGTGACGCAGTTTTTTAAACTGAATAGAAAGTACAGAGTGTGCAGAAAGTGTCAATAGAGGAACTACTATTGTATTACTACACTAGTTCTACCGACGCGCTGCGGCACCCTTGAGACACACCTGGCTTTCAAATAACTCCAATGTAATGATATTTTTTGTGAGGGTTTGCTGCTTTTCCCTGTTTTATATCATAGTAAATTAAATATCTACAAGATGAAGATGAAAAGATCTGCATAAACACGAGTTAATAACTGGATCAAAAAAGCTGATTTTCCTTTATTTCTGTTATTTATTAGATGTGTATATATTGATGTGTATTACTCTGCATGCATAGTGCTTCAAAGTAGGTGTGCATTTAGTGTTATATATGGTAATATTGTAAATGTACTGTATGTCTACCTGCAGAAAGGTTCTGGATTATTAAACATGGACATGTGTGTCTCCGGGGACTCATTTAACTCCCTCTGTATTCCCGAATGTCCACTTATACAGTATGACAGCGGATTTCATAGCAGTAGATAGTGTTTCTGTGCATGTATGTACACAATCATGCCTTTTTTATGGTTTATTCCCAGGAAGCAGAGACAATAAAAGTGATGGTTTTAGAGGAAGAAAAGGAAGAGAAGATGATGGGATATGAGCTACAGTACGTTGCTCATATCTGTTCACACTCACTCTGTTCCTGCTGTTTGGTTGTGATTCAGTAGTGAGTATGTAATGCTGCTGCTGTTGTTTTGAAAGACTAGACTGGTTAAAGGTAAAGACATTTTTTTTCCAGAAGTCTGCCCTCCCATTAGGACATGTACCGTCCTGTTTCTACAACGGCCTCTGAATCCCAAAGAGGGGGATACCTGATATAAAACCTCTCATGCAATCTTAAAGGACCGCACAGGTTGAGACGAGAGCCAACCCACTGTAACATGTCCTCCAATGTACCTACAAGGTTGTCTGAATCCCAGAAGCCCCGCACTGAAACACAAACCAAAGTTCCTGAATTTCCCTCTCCAGTGTTCTCACCAGAATTCAGCATTACGACACCAGAGCTCTGCTGCTGTGGCTGGTGCTGTTGTTGGCAGAATTTAAAGCCTTAATTCATGCTAGTTTATGTTTTTTTAGCCACAAACTGGACCTTAAATCCAACAAAAACAGGACTTTCACCCAGGAAACCACTGTTCATGTCCAGTGTGAAACTAACAATGTGTTGGTATCTTTGTGTTAAGTTAAGCTTCACTTTACAAATGTAGTAATATTTACCCAAACCACAATCTTTTTTCCTAAACCTGAAGTGTTTGAATTCACAATGTTTCTGCGACCGTAGTGGAGCATCATTTTTGGCGCACTGAGCTACGGCAATGTTCCTGAACAAGCATCAGTATGTGACGAGTTGGGAATGAGAAATACTGTTGGAATACTGTGCCATTTTGAAATGAGGAATTTGAAATAAACCCCTCATAAAAATAATAAACACAAAAATGTACCCCCTCCCTGATGGTTTGTCTCCAGGGTGCCAAAGTAAGCGAATTTGTTTCTTCTCGTTGACAATTAGCCTACAACGTTGTACAGATCATTTGTTTTAATCTTTTTCTTTTGAAATGAGTATTGCAAACATGTGCAAGTGTGGAAATGTGTATAACATTCTGTATGTTCTCTACATGCTACAATCCTTTTTTAGGACATTTGTTATTTTTTTCTTTTTGCATAATAAACAGTTGTGAGATAATTGGTGCATCATTACATTTTTGGGAGCTTGCAAAATCCACTGTGCTTACTCCCTCTTTTTTTCTCTTTGTGTGCTGTTTTTGTTTGTGCACCTGTATCTAACTGAGGTCTAATGTGCACACTATCCACCGTCTAGGCTTTGATGAATCAACAGCATCATTAAGCAACTTTAAATTGGAATTGTGCTAATAGAATCATGTTGTGTTGTTGTTTTCTGCTCTTCAAATCAGTTGATCTAAGCCAGTTATAAACAAAGATATACTGAGTTTTTGTTTTGTCTCATTAATGTATAACATTAATTGTTCATGTCACGATATGAATCAGTTTTAGGGAAACATTTTTGCTAAATATTGATAAAGATAAATCATAGCACCCAGCCCTGTTATTGGGTATTACTGAGGTCTTTTTGGATAATGAGAATATGTAAGTGTGTGAATATGAGAGGAGACTTCCAACTCATCTACAACACAAGTTGACAGGAGTCACATTACTTGACCCTTAATTTCAGACTCACAGCCTAAAATTAAAGGTCCATACAATAATGAAGTCGTGGCAGCAGTGTAATTATAACGTTAGATTTTCAGTGTGTGCGTCTTTGGTCATTAATTAATACACACAAGGAAAAAAAGGACAGCTTCAGTTATAAGGTTTTTCAGTTATTCCTTTTTTACATCTTTTATGTCATGTTACATTTTATTTGCAATGTTTACCTTGTCCTTCTTGAAAAATCTAAAATACTACTAAAAGATACTACTAAATGACTCTCATGTCTGTGTTGAACGTTATTGTTAATAGTTATTCCTCCCTTCCATACAGGCTGTGAAGCCTTCTTTGCAGGACTACAGTGTGAGAGGTTGGGGACAAATTTTCTAATTAAAAAGCTGCTGGTAACAGGAGAGCTCGCCCTTTGATATAGCTGATGGCTTTTAATGTGACACATTTGTGCAGGAGGTGTTGAATTTTATTGATTATAGCTTAACAGCAATAATAAAAGGCAAACACAGAAATGATTTCCTGGCTATGCCACTGGATCTCACTAGTTAACTTGATGTGTTCAGTGTCATTATAACGAAAATCCATTACAAAAATAATGTAATTCTTCGATTGAATGTCTAATTTTGGAACTAAAAATAAATATCAGAATACCAACCAACCCTGCAGATTCACCAAACCTTGAACAAAAGTCCTGACGCAGCAGAAAGCATCACAGCTGGAGTGTTTTAAGTATCTGCTGCCGTGCATTACTGTGTTGTCCCAGTGCTGTCAGGCTGAATTCTGGTTCCCGTGTGCTTCTCTGAATCCCGCTGTGGTTTAAAGCCAAATCTGAGTCCTTAATGCAGAGGGGATGTTATAAACAGTCTAAAAGCTCCAGCGAGGTTTCCTCCCACTGAAATCATCCCTGAATGTCCCCGTACTGTCAGACTCAATAATTTAACTCTTTACTCGTACTTTAGGTCTGAGGTCACGAGCCGTAGTTTGCGTTTCTGTCATTAATGTTGGTCTTACATGGTCATGCTGGGGTCACCATGGGTTTCAACTGAGCTGACATACAGTAAGTCCAACTGAGGACCATCGACAAGGACATGAATACGTCACCAAGAAGAAACACTTGTTCATATTTTTCTGCCCCACATGGAACATCGAGTTATTGTCCTGCAGTTCCTGTCACTGCTTAATCAACTGTTAGTCCGGGAAACGTCCCTCTGATACATTTGGTTTCAGTTTGGTCTTTTTACCAGTTAGTGAAGCGCTTCACCAGGAGGACGTTCAACCTCTCGACCAACCAGTGGGAGTACGACCAGAACATTATCCCTCACTGGCCTCTGGCCCACAAGGACTTGCCAATTGTGCTGGCTGGACCTTAAGTGTCTCACACACACACATGTGTGATTGATACACCACTCTCTTATTTCTCATCATAGCTGTGTGTCACCTCTCCAGAAGAGCAGAAATGTCCAAAGAATGTATATTGATAAGAAGCGATTGATCGTTCCATTGCAACATCAGCACCCAGCAGCTGAGTTATGCTTCCGCCATTTTGGACTGAAAGCGACTACCGGACGCCAGTAAAACATCTGCCTTTAAAGTGCCAGAAGTATATGTTGAGTTGGGATGAGAATGCGTTGAAATAACGTAGTTGGTCATGAGGATGGTACCAGCCTCTGTCTGTATTTTTGTCTTTCAAGATTTCTGTCAGTCAGAGAAGCCGATCATAAAGTCAGAATTCTTGAGACATGGAAAACTACTCGTTGGACCCAGACCTATCATAGTTTGCCGTGTTTAATGACTTAATGACACATCACAGAAGTTGTCTAACCAGGTAAGAGAGGCCCAAATAAAAATCAGATATACTGTGTCAGTTATCTTCCACTTTGACACACTACATGGGATAAAGTGAGCTGAGTTTGTTAGGAGGAAAAACATCAAGGTTTACTGTTGCAGTAGTTGTTTGGGTGGTCTATTGCACAAACGTTACCATGGTGTCTTGAGATTCAGTCTTGTGTTTGATAAAACTCGCAGTATAAACATCATCAACTTGTACTTTATTAATCGTATCTCAGAAACGATGCTTGCACTTCAGATTCTACTCGTGTATGTGTGTATCTGCTTTCTCTTCACATAACCTCTGAGATGAAAACAATATTAATATTAAATTGAAAAGATATTTTGATTGTAAATGTCCCCTTACATAACAAAGCAGCTGCTTCATATCCAGAAAACCTGACTTGAATATATTTACTGTATTTGTGTTTTGGAGTCAAGTGGTACAGACTGAAGAAGCAAAGAGATGAAACTCCGATGCTTTTTTGACAACAGCCCTGCCGCCATTTTGGACTGAAAACACCAACAAGTCTGTGGCCATGGATGTATAAAGAGACGTCTGTAAGTCAGAGGATCATTTACTTCAACTTCCCATCACGAACACTTAAATAGCCCTCATTTAAACCATTATGTCCTAATGTAAAATTCACTAATAGCTGAATCCAGAATTATTTTCCTCGGCATAATGAACGTGCATCAGACCCACGGGACCGCACCGCCCTGCACGCTCACATGACATATCCGGCTCTGCCAGCTTATGGATATATTGGCTGTAATTCATCACTTTTATTATCTTCTAATACACCCATGGGCAGTATGGTATAAGCCTGTACCTTGGTGGATGTATTAACGTCTCTGTTCCCAAACAACCGGCTATCGGCCAGTAGCTAGTAGTGCTAGTAGCATGACATGAACAGTGCATAATGAGCATTACCGGCTCACAGTGCCGCTAGTGAGCGTGTAGACTTCTAGTGATGCTGTTCTTCATCTTTCTCTCCAAGTACTCAAACTGTCTGGATGAGCGAAGATTGGCGGAGGAGGAGACGAGGCCCATCAGAAGCATCTGAGTGCTGTGAACTCCACAGACCCCGACGTCTGTTAATGTACTTATAACGAGCAGGAAAACGGACAAACACTTTAGCCTGAGAGCCAGAGAAAAACGCCAGGGCGGGGAAATTTTGTGGATGGGCGCTCGCTGCTTGATCACAGCCCTGGAAAATATTGCTGATGCTATTTTCCATCTTCTGAGAAGGAAATAACTGGTCATGACAAGGCTGCAAGAGGAGGGAGGCAGGGAGGACTGGAGGCTGGAATTACTAACACCAGCTCAAAGAGCTGTTTGATGTTCAGATGCTGCGATAAATTATTGATGTGGAGCCTGTTAAATAAGGCCAGTGCTCATTTGATTACAAATCTCATTAGGGCTTTACAAAATATGCTTTAATAACAAAATCCATCAATGTAATCGCTATGTAAAGAGAGTGAAAACTGTCATTACACAAAGCACACAGCAGCGATATTGTTTATGTTGGCTACAGATTTAGATTTTCTCCTCATACTCACACTTGCTGTGTGAATGCATTTATTAAAGATTCCCATAGAGAGGAACATCATGAGTCACTATCAGAAAAAAATATATATATTATATCACTGGGCCAGATATTACTCCACCTGATATTAAAATGTTTTACCTTATTTTAATTAGATATCTCATCTGGATCAGGAAATCACTTCAACACAATGTGTGAGTTAATGCAGCACGAATTATGGAAATGAGACACAGACCTGAGTCCCAGTTGTACGCTACATACTAATATACCACCCAACCCAGTGTTAAAGGATAAAAATGAGAAAGGAAAAGTGAAAAATCTTCAGCTGCATTAATCATAAAAGCAATTAAACTGTGTAATGTGATAGAGGTCACACGTAGTGACAAACCCACCGAGGATTATAGCCAACTCTGCAGCTTTTTAGCCTCTTTTAGCTCAAAAGTGTTGGTTTTTACGGCACATTTCCTGTCTGGTTCAGTCTTCCAGCAGCGGGCAGCTGTTTTCATTTAAAGGCAGGGTTTACAATGTTCTCCAGTATGCACTATTTGTTTTATTGGTTGAAATGGTCTTTACACCCCGACAGCGATCCATTACTGATGAGCTCTGAAAAAGGACCGGAAAAGAGCCGTCATCTGTAGCTGCTGTAATCCTGTAAAAACATCTACCAATCACTGCCTCGCGGTCCGCTTGGAGAGAACCAATCAGATGCCTCCCTGCCTCCCTGCTTGTACTCTCCCCTTGTCGCTGCCGCACGTTTCCTGGAGAATGGAAGAGAAGACTCAGCCCTGCAGTAGCACTGATGCGGTTACTTGTCATGAGGTAGCGTTGTTGAGTTGAGGTCCTCTCTTTCCGACATCATCGACCCTATCTTTAACAAGCTCTGATAAACCCACTGTATACTACGTGCTCAGCACCAAACAGCACAGACGAAGTTAGCGGCTACCTGGTGAAGAAAGTGGAGCATTTAGTAGCTAAAGAGCCAGATATGTTTCCATATAGCCATAAAAACTTTATAAGATGATGGTGTGTGTGTCTGTCAGCTTGCAGTAGTGTTCTACTGCCCCAGAAATCAATGAATGCAGTTAGTTTAAGTGCAACTCAACACTTCATTTTAGTTTGAACATGTCCCCTTTGCAAATTCAAAAAACACTACTCACAGCTGCAACAAGTGCCAAAACTAAATGGACAGGTGTGATGGTTCAAGCAACAGCTTAACAAAAGAAATCTGTGTTAATGCTTGGAAATATATTAAATTTTATCTCAACATTTAATTTAGAAATAAAATTGAAGCTTGCTTTACGTCTGTCTGTACAGCTGCTCTCATCCCTCACACACCTGAACTGTGTTGAGTTGAAAAATCTGATAATGAGCACAATGCACAGCCAACACCTGTCAATGCCAGTGAATGTATAAGAGTGTGACTGGACTGTTCCTTATGCAGAGAGTGTGCATCCCTATGCCGGTCACATTTTTAATTAAGAGGACACTGCCATATCACTTTAATCTCTGTGGGGTTGTCTTATTAAAAAAAGATGAAGCAGACACTGGAGCTGCAGGAGTTACACTTCCAGCTTTATGTGAATACGGTTGTTCAGTTGGTCAGAGCCAGCAGCCCAATCCAATCCAGTCCAATTCCAATCACTTGGGAGTCTGTGCAATAACACTGGAACCTGTGAAATGTTTTTACCATTTATTTAACTGATTTTGCATAACTTTTGTCAAAAATATGTCCAGTAAATCCTGCAGAACCGGTTACATGTCGTAAATGTTGTCATTAAAATGAAATAAAGGTTCATTTTAAAAGGCCCCGGGCGGCGTGTCAATATCTGCTCGTTACAAGCATAGTGTCCTTTCAAAATAAACTTCTGTTTTCACAGGAAGTTTAGGAAGTAAGATCAGGAAACATGAGTTTATGATCTCAATCACTAGTTTCAAATCTTCTTCAATACAGCATGCTGTTCATTTAGTAAATGATGGTCCCATTTAGAGTCAGATAGACCATAAAGCAGGGGATGCTTTAGGGCGGGGCTACCTCGTGATTGACAGGTCGCTACCACGGCGTTGTCCTGTCTGGGAGTTGTCCGTGTTTTCGTGTTAGAACGTTAACCTGTGCGTTTTCAGTTTATAAAACTTAATTGCAACATTTTGGTTGCCTAAAAATGTCTTATTCAGCGTTCAGTTGTACTCAGCACCACCCTGATCAAGACTCAAAACTCTCCCTCTATGTTAACAGCGCCCACCCACATTAAAAAATCAAAGGCAGAGTTTCCATTAAGGGATCCTGGATTACAATTACAACTAAAATCAAGGAGAAGATTAATGCGTTCCTTGATTCGCCATGTGAGAGAACTGAAAGAAAACAAGGAAATAGAAGGAAAACAGGAAGACTTTTCCAAATATGTAAACGTAAGATGTGGGTGCAGAGAACCGACGAGATGTGTAAATGCAGCCTGACAGTACAGGGACATTCAGGGATGCCTTCAGCAAAGAGGAAGCCTCGCAGGAGCTTTTAGACTCATCACAGACTGTTTATAACATCCCCCGAAGGCCTCAGAGATCTGGCTTTAAACCACAGCAGGGTTCGAAGAAGCACACAGGAACCGGGATTCAGTCTGACAGCACTGGGACGACCCAGCAATGTGCAGCAGCAGCAGCAGCAGCAGCAGCAGCTACTTAAAACACACAGCTGTGATGTTATTCTGCTGCATCATGACTCAGTTTCTCTTTAAGAGAAATAAAGTTTATACGGCGTCAGCGAAAAGTTATTTTTCTTTTTCCTATGTTGAGTGATGCCTCTTTTCTATTGGCCCAGTACACTTTAGAAAGGCACGCTCTCATCCTATGCATGTCCAGAACAGTCTCACAGCAGGATGAAACCAAGCCCCCCAGGAAGAGCGCCGGTCGTTGATCCCAATTTCCGAAGTGGCCAAACGGTGGTACTACAACTTATGTGTCCGTCACGTGATGCCATTGGGCCCAAAAAGATTTTTTCCTATATACTTACATTGGGAAAGAGACGTCTGTACCTCAGCGGATAATTTTTTTTTTGAGGTGAATCAACTTCCCAGTATGAACACTTGAATATCCCTTATTTAAATCACTAAGTCCTAAAAGTTGTAAAATGCTCTAATAGCTGAATCCAGAGTTATTTCCCTTCCTCCGTTCATGTGAATGAGACCCAGACCGAGGCTGGAGCGAGGGCTGGGAGGTGAAGTTAGCAAGCCGTGACGAGAGCGTGACGGCCGTGACCCCGTGAGCGAGTTATGTGACCGAGCGGACGCTACTGCGCCTGCTCCATGGGCCCAATGGATGCAGGAGATCGCCGGAAGATCCGGGTATTTTTCCAACTCTCATAGGAATGAACGAGGCCTTGCCTCCGACGCTGTATCCAGTTCTCTTTTTACATCCATGGATCAAACTGTGTTTTTTGTCTCAAATGTATAAAAATCATCACTACTGAAGATGCATCAGTTCAGCATGAAGAAACCAAATTGTCTTTGATAAAGTGAAGCAGTGGGTTTCATGCCTCTAATTTATGAGTATAGGCTCGCTCACATTTTAGAGTATGAATCAGACATGGCCATGGTACTGACATTAGTGTCAGCATCATGTCCAGAGTGCTTCCATTGATAGTTTGATGAATGGAGCCTGTTGGAATATATGAATTACAGCTGCAGTTTATGTTAGTGAGGCAGGGAAATGTGATGCAGCGAGTTGGCAGCTTTGTGGTTCCGGTTAAATTCAGATGAAGTGAGAAGTGACTTCAATCAGCAGTTAATGCCAACAGGTGTGATTCTCATTCCTACTAAAGATGGAAGTGTTTCAGGATATTCAGCAGTGGGTGGATTAAACACTTCACATCACTGAACCCCTCTGAACTCTGTTTGGGTTGATCGCCGGTTCACACGTCAACATCAGTTTACGTGTCATGAGAGGTACTACTTGGCATGTTGGATAACGGCTTCTGTGGCTCCGCGGGTGGGTTTACATTGGAGTTAGTTCAAAGCCGGTTCGTCACATACATTTGTTGCTAAATGGTGCCTCTGTGCGTTGGTTTCAACACCTGTGGATTTGGCGTTTTTTCACATTAAACTCAGTGAAATTACAGTTGAATTCAACCAAAGCACACTTGGTGATTGTTGGAAAGAGTAACGACGACGGTTTAGGTGAGTTTTATTTTGTTTCTGTCCAGTTTGAATGAAGTGTTTTACGATGCTCCGCTACGTACAGCTGATCTCAATGTAAACAGAAATACACGTGGATGATGACGCAAGCTGAACGGAGCTTGGCGGAGGTCTGCGCTCTCCGAGTGCCATTCTAGTTTCATGTATTTTCCCTCTCTTTCCTTTCTTTGTGCATGAACACGTTAATGTTCTTTTAATGTCGAGAGCCCTTTCTTACTCTCTCTCCATCTTTCATTTTGTTTATGAAACATAAGTGGTATTTTAATGTCAAGTTGTCTCTCTCTCTACTCTTGAGGTATGTAAATGCACTTTTAATGTTTATTTCTCTCTGTCTCGTTCTTATAAGTGAAGTTTTAATGTGACCTCTAACTTTCTGTTGTTGTCTGTCTGGCTCTCTACCTCTACAGTATATGCCTGTTTTCCCTTCTCTTTTCCTCTTCCTCTTCCTCTGCTCCCTTCCAGCTTTCCTCCCATCTTTAATCATATGTATTCGTTTTCTCCCGTTTCTCACTCCTCTCTACCTCTGCTCACCTCATCTCTTCGTCTCCTTGACTCTCATTTATCACTTTTCCCCTCAACCTCTGCCCTCCTCACGTTACCCCTCTTTCTTCTTCTTCTCCTCTCTTTAACTAGTTGGAGACATTACCGTCATTCCTTCAATTTAAAGACGCGTCAAGTAAAAACTGTCTCAACTCACCCCAATGTGACGAGTTGGGATGAGAACGTGTTGGCTGATCGTGAGTCTACACACTGCCTTTGCTTGTGTGTTTACGTTTCAGTTTGTGTTTGTGTGTTTGTGTGTTTGTGTGTTTGTAGCAGCAGGTAATGGGAAGCTAAACCTGCCATTAATTATTCAACCACAGGAAAGAAGCCTGAAAACAAGGACACAAACCAAGGCCATCTCCTCCTCCTCCTCCTCCTCCTCCTCTGCATCCATCTCTCTCTCACCTGCATCTCTTGTTTTTCATTTTTCACTCTCACCTTCCCTTCCTCCACACCTGCCATCCCTTCCCTTTCTCCTTGGTTCTTACATTTCACCATTTTCTTCCTCCTCTCTCTCTCTCTCTCTCTCTCTCTCTCTCTCTCTCTCTCTCTCTCTCTCTCTTTCAGCCTCGCTCTTTTTCATCTTTTTATTTCAACTCTCTCTCACATTCGTTCCCTCTCTTACTCATTACTCTTTCCTTATCTCTTCTTCTTTTACCTTTCCACCCCTCCATTCACTTTCCCTCTTTTTCCATCCTCTTTCCATATTTCATACCATGCTCCATCTCTCCCTCCATCCCTATTTCCTCCATCTTTTACTCCCTCCTTCCGTTGTCCACATTCACCGTTTTCACCACATCCTTCCGTTCTCTTCTTTATCCACTCTCTGTTTGTTTTTTAAATCATCCTTTTCCTCTCTTTCTTCATTTATTCTCTCATTTATTCAGCCCTCCTTGCTTCCTTCTCTTTCTCCTCCATGAGGAGTGAGGGTAAAGAGATGACCTTCACGCCCCCCCTCCACCCAATCTTCCTGTTCCTCCATCTTTAGTTTTTAATTCATTTCCTCAGCCTCCATTCGTTTCCTCTGTTTTTCGCCTCCACCAGCTCTTTTCTCTCCCTCGCCCATCTCTTCTTCTCTTCCCTCGGCTTCATTCATTATGCCTGCAAACAACCAGAAGTTTCATTATATTTGTCCCCACTTCCACAGCTGTGGAAGGAGCAGAATATCAATGAGCTCCCAGAAGAAGTTGCAGTAATCTGAAGAGTCAGCCGGCAGCCTGCAGAGGGGAAAATATTTTCTCTATAGCTGCCTCTCCTGGAGCTCCATGAACACCGGCCGAGGAATCCTGCAGATCGGATAACAATGAAATGTCACCGCTGCCTTATCAGAGGAAATAATGGGCTGCTTCTATGCTTTTCTGCTCAATTTCTTCTTATGAGGCAAACACCGATGTAACATGCAAAGAGTAAATGAGGCATTGCTGCACACAGTTCTGATGTCTGATTTGTTGTTTAAAGCTATATTATTACTTTAGCTGGAATATTTACATTGAATGACGCATTATGCTGATACTGCAGTCATTTTTGAGGATCAACATTGATAAATCCACTTAGAAATTACCTTACAATCATCCATGTAGACTTTTTCTTTTGTTTTAAAAGTAGCTTGCAGTCTGTACATCCGTGGTTATTGTGCAAACAGAAACACACAGGAGAGGCTTCAGTTGGTTCCCGCCAGATGCTACACACTGGACCTTTAACCATAGCCATATCCTTATCTTCACTCGGTATAGGTCCCATATGCAGATATTGTAGAGATAAATAATGTGGGAGTGGACATTAAAAATCGTTGTCATTGAACATATCGGGGGTTTTGCAGAAACAAAGCATTAAAAGTAGCTGATCACGCTGCTCTCTGATGTTGTGATTGATTTACCTGATAGTGGAATGATGTCCATCCTCACCCTGCTAATCCTCACTGACCTCTGCAAGTTTTACAGTCCATCATGAAGAAGTACAGAAACTTAAATACACTGATTATAACATTACAAACTCACCACCTGTTGTTGCTATTCTATCGACTGTTGTGTTTTTGTGAGATATTTCATTATTGAACAACGTCAATCATGTTTATCGGTCCGTGGCTCCGTCTCTCTGTCTTCTAGCAGAAGAAAAATGCAGCAATAGTTGCCTGTCCTTTAGAAAACTGTCTCTACACGTCTTCTTTTCTTCCTTTTGTCTCTTTTATTACTCTGTGTGTCTCTCTCTTCATCACTCCATCCCTCTCAGCAGTGCAGTATGAAGACGAGTCCTTGTGTAATAAATGTGTCAGTCATCAGCATTTGGTCCATTAAAGAACTCATGAAGCCTGCAGACTCTGCTCTATTTCACACTCGTTCTTTCTATTTCTTTACTTTCCTTCTTTTTCTCTCATTTGTCTTTCTTTTCTTCCCCTCTCTGTTAATCTCTCATCTCTCCTGCCGACATTATCTGCAACTGCACTTCCTTCCTTGCCTCTCTCTCTCTCTTCCTCTCTCACATCTCAAAGTAAAACATCTCTCTCTCTCTCTCTCTCTCTCTCTCTCTCTCTCTCTCTCTCTCTCTCTCTCTCTCTCTCTCTCTTTCTTTCTCTCTCTCTCTCTCTCTCTCTCTCTCTTAGCAGGGGGGCTCTCAATAAGGTCAATTCAGAAAAACTTCACAGATCAGAGGAAGAAACAGCAAACATCTCCTCTACACACTTCTACACAAACATACACAGCCTCACACACAAAAATGCAAATGCAGCCCATTTGTTCATGTGTTGGTGGTTTTGTTAATCCTCCAGAAAGAACCTTTAGATCCTCAAAGCCTGTCCTTGACCAGGTACCATCCCCTCCGAATAACGCCACTCGGCATGGGAAGCTGGCACATAAAGGCACCTTTTAGCAACAGTGTGTGACAAACCGGGCTTTCAACTAACTAACTAACTAACTAAAGTCTGTTCAGGGTGTTGGATGGGTCAAACAAACACGAGACTTTCAACCAGGAGACGATGATTGGACGAAAGCTTTCCCTCGTGTGCTGCCGCTCCCAGCTTTCAAATAGGAACAACATTGCGGCTCGTTTGAAAACTTTCTTCTCTTTATATTATGAATATAGTTCACCAAAGTGTGTTTCTGAAAACATTTGATGGGAGAAATAAGCAGTTTCTGAATCTGTCTTTATTTTGGATCGACAACACTTAGTTTAAAAGTTTCCAGAGGCGGCGTCGGACGCCTGTGATTTGCATAAAGTAGCCTAAAGACCTCAACTTCGTGCAAATGAGGAGCGAACGACGTGACGGTCCGTCTCTCGAATCGCACCACCACGCTACCAGAATGCATTGCACGGCTGCTTACGTAGGCGAAGAATGGGAAGTGTGGAAAGGACGTAGCCTGTGGAGACGTACCATGAGGCACGTGAGTGATTAGACACGTGAGTTGTTTAGTATGGTCAGCCTTGTGAGTAATGTGAGTCACTAGTCAGTGAAGTTACCGTCAACCATAACCGTTTCCCAACCCTACATAAGTTGTTGTGTTGCTTAAACCTAACTTTCTGTGAAAACGGAAGTTTATTTTGAAAGGACACTATGCATGTAAAGAGCGGTACCCCGTGGGTCGGTCTCCGATGCCGAGGGGGAACTGACCAAGCGGCTGTATTTGAGTTGGGAGTGAGAATGTTACTATCTTCTTTAAAAGAAATACTAATGTCTGCCAACTAGCGGGGCAATAGTTAATCAGCTCCACTTGGCATGGCATTTGTTCCATTCACAAAAAAATCAAGAAGCAAAAATATCAACAGCAAACCTGGCCCAAAGCCCGAAGGCAGTATTTCAATATCAAACTGTCTTAGTTATTCTCTCAGTGACCATGGACACAGCAGCTGCAGTTCTCTGTCAGTGTTACACTGGATGTGTTGCACTAAAGTGAACTGTAATCACTGTAATTTAATGTGAAAGTTAGACAAAAATTGACTTGGAAGAATAAAAAGATGCTGGCCGCTGTTATATGTTTAAAAGGCGAGGAAAGGGCGAGCCGCTAAGCTACACTGATTGAAATTGAGTGCGAGCTTAAACAGCTGGAAGAGACTTCGTCTGCCTCGCTGCGACACCGTGATGGGCTTTGTGTTTATTCAAACTCCAAACAGATAGAACACAAGCACAGTGATTTATTTCCTTTCTCAGACAGTTCAGAGTGAAACTAACAGTTAAAACAGGTACGGACTTCTTTTCCATCCATCTTTTTATGACACTCACATATCAACAAACAGGAAAAAAAAAGAGAGTGACGAGCATAAATAACAGAATGACAAAATCAATTTCTCATTACATGGACGACAGCTTAGTGACTCACACACACACACACACACACACACACACACACACACTGGTCAGAGCTGAAATAACACAACGCTAAGCTTCCCAAAATCTCCTGATGTGGCTGTGTACACGCTGTGGGCTTTACTCAAATCCCTGTTTAAACCTCCGCTCTCCCCGGGAATTAGAAATTAATAAACTTTATTACTGAGGTGGTAAATAGAATACAGGCTTAATGCCAATATCACTGAGCTTAAGCAAGGATTCAATAAAAGAGCGATTCACCTCAAATGCAGTGTCCGAAGAAAGAGAGGAGGACTAAAAGCAGAGTGAATGTTGGACTTAACACTTCACTGGTGGCTGGAAACAGGACCCCAAATCAATGCCAACGCTGGTCATTTAAACATTGTTTTAAACTTTGTTTTCTACAAGGACGTGTACAGCAACAAGGAAATGTTAATAGCAGCAGTATATTACACGTTTCCGTGTTTGTTTCAACTCATTTTCATGATCATATTCAACAGAACAGGAAAATATACACTGCAGATTGGCAGCATTGGGGAGATGCCTGTCGGAGACAATAGAAATGCTCCCAATCTCACATTTAGCACCTTTAAGGACCTTTTAATGTATGTCCATTGTCCTGTTTATGTCTCTGTACATGTAAGCCTCACATTCTGATGCCTGGGTTTGAGAAACCCAAATATGTTAGCAGGAATACTTCGACAGAAACGGGGATACAGGTGTCATGGTATGATCAACATATTCAAGCGTCTGATAATTGTCTGCTATCTCTGCAGGTCTTCAACATGAATCACATTTAGCTGCTTGCTCAAGGGCAACTGAACAGTGATAACAAGGGTGTAGCAAATGTTGTCCTCTCACTTCCCCACCCAGATTCATCCTGCCGGTCTGGGGATCGACTTGACAGCCTTTCAGTCTCAAATACAGTAGATGGACTCGTCTGTATGGTTACTAATCATAGTGATAAACCTCCTAAGGTGTGCGTGCCGGCTCCTTTGCAACTGTGCAGAGATAGATATATAAAATGGGACTAGAAAAGTTCAGCATGAAGAAGAAAAGATGTGTCTCATGTGAGGTTAAAAACTCCACTGGGAAACATTGAGCTATGTGAATGTTGCCTTTGAGATCAGGCAAGCTCACGTCTCTTTCGAGGACTCTGTGTGCACACAGACAAAAAGCTAAAATGAGCCAATTTGTCAAGAATAGCCAACTATGAAAGTGGGAATTAGGCTCATAAATGTGTTTAAGTATTACTGCACAGGGCACAGAGAGAATAGGACGTTAGACCGCAGGGAGTTAAAGAGACTTGGTGTACACCGCAGGGACTGGGAAGTTAGGGCCAGACCACACAGGGAGTGACTGATGAGGGTCTTACACTACCGGAGGAACGGCAGAAAGCTCCTCTCCAAAGGGCTCTTTGTTGAAGGAGATTAAGGTATGATACATTAGGATCTGCTCTGTGTTCAGGAGGTGAGTGATTACTGCTGTACTCTGCAGGGGATAAGAGTACAGCGCTGCACAGTAGGGAGATTATCCTTTACTGAGGAAGCCCAGAGCGCTTTTGATAAGTTTCTTTCCTCTGTGTTTTTTACATTTTTCTAGGCCCCCTTGGGAAAGGAAAGGGACATGTCTGGTGCTCTGTCGGCTCACTGTGCAGCTGCTATTCTCTGATTCTTAAGAAGAAGTTCTGCATTTCAAGTTTCACTTTTGAAAGTCTGTCTTAAATCATGCTAATCAGATTTATCCTAAACCCTGGTGAATAATAACATCATCCTGCAGAACTTGGGTGGGTATAGATTTTTTTTTCTGACCCAGGTGGCATCATTCGATGTGAACACAGAGCTAAACATGGCAGCAACTCTACTGATTGCTCCGATCGTGGCACCTCAGGATCTTTTATCTTTGCTTTGTGGGCTGGTAAATTAAGTTACGTTATCAGTCACATTATCGCCAACTCTACAGGGCTTTTTATCTTTCTTTGTTTTGGTTTGCAGCACTTATACTGTCTGCTTCAGTCTCAGTGTCTCCAGCATCAGCAGCAGCAGCTCTGATAAAATCGCTGTACACTGCCTGCTCAGCGGCAAACAGCTGACACACACAGTCAACAGACCAGCTGGTGGTAGAGTTGGAGACCAGACGTGAGTTGGACGGTGAATATTAGACTCAAAAGGTGAATGAAAACAAACTTCAGTGGGATGATAATGCTATTCTGATATTTGCTCTGTGTTTGTTGGATGTGTACGTAGGAAACTGCTCTATAAGTGTGTATATGATGTGGATGTGTATTTCAACACGTTCTCATCTCGACTCGTCTCATACTGACGCTTTTGTCAGACCCCTCTGCGTCACTTTTTCCGGTCGCAGTAAACAATGTGACGAGAACGGGCTGTGTATTTCTAGTCCTGACTCCTAAAAATTAGGTTCCCATACAACTACAATTGTCATGGATTCCGTTTGTTTTCGACGTCTCACAAATACATTTGTAATGATAGTCCACAGAAGGAGGAGGTCGGGATGGATGGGTTAACAAACACAGGACTTTCACTCTGTGTCCCATGTGAAACTAAAAGTCAACATTCACTTATTTTATTTCACATCTGTAGCTTAATAATATAACAAACCAAAGCCAAACCATGATGATTTTACTAAACCCAACCAAGTCATTTTATTGCATTTTTTGTTTCAATTTACAACATTAACCGCGTGTTAAAAACTGTTAAAAGCTGCAACTGGTCACACATACAAATTAACAATGCAAGCCTCACCATGCCTTAACCCAGGAGAAAATACATTTCCCTTGAAACATAATTGAGAATGCTGATAGTTGTCTGGGAACGTAACTTTGTAGGAGACAGGGTTGGTATTTTTCTGGAGTTTCTTAAACCTTTATATTAACCTTAAGTTTTTTGAGCTGCCTAAATATTACCATAACAAAACACAAGAGTCTACAGCCATGCTAGCTACAGTAGTCTGTGAGGCTCTATTTAGGCACAGTGGTGCTTTGAACTAAATGTTAAGCAGATATAATGTTTACCAAGTTCACCATCATAGTTTAGTGTCTTATGGGAATGTCATTAGTTAATCAAGTGTTAATCCATAAGCCATTATAGTATTAAGTATTACACAAATGGAAACTTTTGACTGTGCAATATTTGATACAAAGTCTGCAAAGTCTGTACCAAATGTCCTGCCTTCCCATCCAATAGTTGTTGAGACATTTCACACAGAACAATAAATGTCAACCTTGCGGTGATACTAAAAGTCATTAGGATCGTTAGGATTGTTTGGGAACTGTGAATGTCTGTACCAAATTCCATGTCAATCCATCTAATAGTTGTTGGGATATGTCAGACCAGCTGCCATCCATTGTGAAAAGCCTCTCCACGGTCAGCCAGGATAAATTATCAACCTCCCCTCCCATTGAGCTCAACCTGGTAATATTTGTGTATTAATCCTCCCACTTTGCAGAAATGTTGCTATCACCTTCTTTTAGCTTGATGGAAACCATTAAAGGCATGTTTGACTGTGAGACCTCAGACCACAGGGCCCCTCAGCACAATAAACCACTCACCTCAACAAACCACATTTAGACCTTTTAACACCTAAACCCATTTAAAACCACAGCGTTATTTTTTTTTTTCATATGCTGAACCTGTTTAAAAACCACATGCTCCCCAGGTTCCCACAGCCATTCATTCATGTGCACAAGCTGTTCAAAACCCATTTAAAAACCACATGGTTCCCTCTCTTTCATATATTTATGTCAGCTGTTAAACTGATTTACACATCAAGTGGTCTGAGCGAAGCAATCTAATTGGTCAAAGACTCATTCCGACCCTGCTGATAACCCCTCTTAAGCATTCACAGCTAAGGTTATTGGTTTTTATGTTTCATCTTGTGCAACGTAACGAGCTAATTAGCAGTTTTTCTTACTCTCTCCTGCTGTTTATTATTCATGTTCACTACCCCGAGGAAAGTCAGGACGCACATATTGATGGCTGTCAAATAAAAGCCATAACCCTTGAGGAAGAATTATTGGTAAATTTGTTCTGACGTCACATACATGTTACTAACTAGAACTGGTTATATGACTGTACAAAAAAAAATAGCAGGTTTGACAGCTTGCAATAAGCCTGCTCAGGGAGAGTTTGCATTTATTGAATATATTCTGAATTGATGGAAGAACTAATTGAGGGAAAAAATATCCACAATGAGTGAGTCTGGATGTTGTTTTTGAGTGCTGCATGCCAAGTTTCTTCTCTCACAGTCCAACTAGGAACATGTGTTTATTATTTTTAGTCACTCTAAAGACAAAGAAAGGACCTTATATTGGTCCTTATTTACAATATGTTGCAGAGACAGAACCCAATACACTGCAGCTTAAAAACAACACAGGTACATTGTGAATGTGCAGAAAACACGTTGCATGCGTTACTCAAGAAGTGAGCTGTATATTCTGAGCCAGTACAAGAATAAGACGTCCAGTTAGAGGTTCCAACCAAAAGCCCTGTCTTCTTCTTCTTCTTGCCATTACATTCCTGAGCTTCAACAGGCACACATAAAACACTTAGGGCCCTATCTTACACCCGGCACAAAGCAGCACAACAGTCATTGCTATTTTCAGACCGACACAGTTGTCATTTTCCCTATTTACACCTCATGTGGACGGTGCACACACACCTCTGTCTGCGCTCAGCGTCTCCTCCCATCATCCCTCTGTGTGTGTGTGTGAGTGTAGATGTTGGCTACTTCAAAGTCTGTGGGCCCATCTCCTCCTAAACGGTAGCGTGCTGAGGCAGATGTCTCCACGCTTTAATGCAGCCTCCGGATTCAGCACCCCTCCATCAATGGACAGCGAGAAATGGTAAACGGAGTTCCCTCCTTATCAGTAAACAGAATAGGAAACTCACCAATATGAGACATTTCTAGGGGTGTATCGGAGAGTTGTTCTAAATTAACATTCATGCTGCCCATCTTCTTCTTTTTTCAATGTCTATTAATTGTGTTTAAGGCCGGTATTTCTATAGTTGCAGATAAAGATCAGGCTACACTAATATTGTTAGTATTATACTGTTGTAGAATTAGAATCCAGTAGTAGCTGCGTAGGATTGTTTCTGACTCATGCGATCCAAACATTTCCCATAACTCCAGAGTATTGTAGAGTCCAAAAGACAGATGTAATAATTTCCAAAATTCACATGTTTTTATCTAATGAAATATTCTGCTTCAATCCATATTTGTTGGCGTTTAGCCTTTCAAAAACAACATTTTCACTGCAGTAAACCAGCCGCTTCTCCACTTTGCTGAATCTGCCATTTAAGTAGCAATGCACCAGGTACAGGCACACCTGGCTTTTAATGGGAATGGGAGATGACACTTAATTCATGATTATATTAAGAGGCTCAATACCATGCCTTTGACCTTCATGCCTTAAACCACGCCCTAAATGCACATATGCTATAGATTGCTTAAAGTGGCAGTAGGCAGTATATTTTTGGCATCATTGGGCAAAAATTCCATAATAACCTTTCAGCATGTTGTAATTCAAGTGTTCTGAGAGATAACTAGACTTCTGCACCTCCTCATGGCTCTGTTTTCAGGCTTTAAAAATTATAGTCTGTGACAGGAGACTTTGACGGATCACATCTTAATGTACATGCACATCTTAATGTACATGCACATCTTAATGTACAGCAGCATTGTGGGTTTGCATTTTATGTATTTGCAGCACATTTGAAATGTAGTCCACAAGTTGTCAAATTGTTGAATCTGTATTTGTCATTTGCGTCTGTTAAATTGCAAACTCTCCGGCTGTCTTGGCCGTAATACTTCAGGGTTTGCCGTACCAAACAGGTTGATGGACTAAAGACGTCACCATCATCAAAGAACAATCTGGAGTCTCCCTGCAGCTGCAATCTGAGGAGCCCCTCGACGTTTATAAAAGGCCCCTTTACTTTTACTAAGTTTGGAAGGACAGTGTTACATCAGAGCAATGAAGAAAGTCTTTCCAGGGTCTCATGCCATGCATGCATAATAAAAGTGAAACTGTGTTTCAATAATTCAACATTAAGCATCTCAGGAGCTGAATCTACGGGATCAGTGGTCTGATGTTTGCCTATTTGTGTCAGAAATATGGCTTAGCATGACGTACTGTGAAACACCGCCAGCCTCGACAGGACTGTAATGCATTAAGCTTCGCCCCAGTCTGTGTCGGTCAAGTTCAACATGTCTGCTGGTTAGTGAACTAATGGGGAAACCATGTCTGTGTAGGCTCAGTGCTGCTGGTGTTCAGGGCTCTATTACTATGGGGGTCATTAGGACCATGTTGGAGCAGCTCTGAGGCGCTTCTGTGTGGACCACAGTCTCTCTGCTGACTCACACAACATGAACATTTTGTCTTTCTCACTTCTCTGTCTGTCTCTCTCTATTTCCATCTCTCTTTTTATTTATTTATATCTGACTCTTGAGGGCAACAGACACCAGCACATTTCAAATAACGTGTCATGTGAAATGCGTCATTTAAGGCCCATAGGACACGCTGGACGAGTCACACGCACACAATAAGCAGTTAAAGAACAATGGCTGGGATTTGCCTATCCCGGGAGGGAGTGTAATGAAACGGTTGCCTTTTCTGGGGAGTACTCATGCACTGACACTGAGAAATGGAACAGTGTCAATCGTTGAGAACATGCGTTATCCACCAGTGTGCTGGCTCACGTAGAAAACACCTCTGGTGTGTTTTATCATTTCAACTTAACTTTATATAGAACACAAAGTGGCTGTGTTAAAGGTGTGTACACTGCAAACTAGGGTTGTGCCATATCATATCATTCACAAAAATCATATCCTAATAATGGCAATGATTTTTCTTTTTATTGGGAGCAGTGGGAGCATGACTGTCGACTGTGGGTTCATTGGCTTCAAGGAGAAGAAGTTCAAGGGTTTTGATCTTTGCATACACAAATAACTTAACATTTGTCACATACATCGTTATACAAGCAGGTTGAGTGAAATGCTACATTGCCGTGATTTAATTCTTTAGATATGTTTCACAGCTTTGCATTAATAAAATATGTGGATCTGTAGATATCTGAATGTCAGTAATATTACGCTCCCTACTTAAAGAATAACTTAACAGCAGGCTGAAAGTCAGTGTTTCACTGGCCTCTGTGGTTGAATGTTTAAAACCTGTTTCACCTGCGACCACATACAACATCATTGATGGGTGTGGTCAGAAGTGTGATTTGTTTGACCTGTAAGCACTCCTAACAGTGATGTCACAGGGTCCTGAAGGTCCTGGAGTACACCTGTTCATCACCGCACCGGAGTTCAGCACAACCATGATTTTCCGGGGGTTTTAAGTTGCTCTCTAGCGTATACTTCATCAACCCAGTCGCCATAAATATTGTTGGCATTATACCTTCCTGCGATCTGCAGGATATGTCAACACCGTCTCACGGCAGTTCGTGAAATAGTCACAAAATTGAATCTATTTGATTTGTGTACATAGACACACATTTCCCTTTTTTTGTGAGGCTCAACATGACTGTCGACAACGTATTTTGCGTTACTCGCCTACAAATGTCGAGTAACATGTGACTCACATGTCAATTACCGCTCCAGTCTTTTCAAAATAAAACGACACACATGTAGTTAACGTCGTGAAATGATTGGTTAGGTTTCGGCAACAAAACTACTAAAAAAAGGTCATGGTTTGTATTAATAAAATAACATAATAACCAGAATGTAAGGTAACAACCGTGACAATGTAGAATAAATGCCAACAGCCTTTAGCGGACTTTCTTACACTACATTACGTAAAAAGCTTTACTTTTGGTTTCACACGGAACACAAACAGCAGCTTCCTGGGTGAAAGTCCTGTGTTTGTTTGACCCCTCCCACCCGTCGTTAGTGGACTTTCTCATTTGTTATACTCGTTAATAGACCACCTAACTTTCAATAACGGTCGCCCGATATACTCCTTGACTTGCACTGACCAAATGCAAAAACATTGACATTCAACGTATCCGTGTTTTACTGAAACGTACAATGCCAACATTTGTTTCCTGGCCGCTGGGCTGACTTCATGTTGCATCCATAGACATTGTACATTCTTTATGGTTCCCATATTGCTGTGGGGATGCTGACCATACAGTATGTGCTAATTTCAGTGGATATAAGTTAAATGTAAAATCCAAAAAAAACACCAGCACTCAGATGTAATGTGGCACATATCAAAAGCAGTAACTATCAAAAAAGATTATTCTGGAAACAGTCAGAAAATCGTTTCCTCTCTCTCTCTCTCTCTCTCTGTTGAGTGTCAGGACAGCCTGGGGAAAAGAAACAAATGCAGCCTCCCTTTAGAAAGAAATTCAGTGGAACATTTCTCCTTTAAAACATCAGAATAACATTGAATTTCTAAAAGCAGATTTTCCCTAAAACACTACAATTACTTTTACAAATCGGGCAAAAAGCTTAGCTACTTATATAAGCAGGACTGACTCAACGCACCTCTATTCTATCTCACACTCTTTCCCTCCTCACCTCTCACTCTTCTGTGTCTCTCACTGTCTGTGTGGTTCTCTCAAATTTCCCACTTTTATGTGTGTGTGTGTGTGTGTGTGTGTGTGTGTGTGTGTGTGTGTGTGTGTGTGTGTGTGTGTGTGTGTGTGTGTGTCTCCCTCTGTCTGACTCAGTGGGTGTACTCATTTTCGTTGTTTTTGCTGATGTGTGTGTGTGTGTGTGTGGGAGTGGTAGTGGGTGAGTTTCTGAGGTGTTTTTAGTTATTCTTGTTGTGAGTTCCTGCATTAAAGTGTATGAAATTCTAAATTATTCTGTACCCCTCTTCATCTCTCTCTCTCTCTCTCTCTCTCTCTCTCTCTCTCTCCACATTGTCTTCCCCCTGGCAGCTGTTTGATGTCATGACCCAACATACAATTATCTGTAAGGATAGAGATGTCAGAGAACCTGTGACGCCCACACACACACACACACACACACACACACACACACACACACACACACACACCAGGTGGATGACAGGATAATTGGAGACGGGAGGAAATACTGCAGAGATGAAAAATGAAATGGAGACAGAAAGAGAGAGAGAGAGAGACAGAGAGAGAGAGAGAGAGAGAGAGAGAGAGAGATACAGGTGAGGGTGGGAGGTTTGAGGAGAGGGAGAGAGTGTGTCCTGGGATCTACATAACATATCTCAAAATGATCTAATAAGCTCACGGTGAGTTGCAGCCTTGGACAGATCTGATGACTAGCTATATACCAAAGACTGGACAAAGCACACACGAAGAATGTTTCCACCAGCAGACGTAGAATTATTTTATTCTGCCAGTCGGAGCGGATAGAGAGACAACACATTGGCTAGACTATGATTACAGTCATGTCACCCAACTTTTCAGACCATGTACTACTTATGTACCGAACCATATTTCCCAAGAACCGCCTCCTACTGCAGATACCAACGATGAAAGAGCCACCTTGCCTACAGTATACACGGTTATGCAGCCTTTGCTGTTCCTCTGGCCCTGTGACGGTAAATCCCACACTGATGTAACGTCTTCTCATGTTCTTGCTAGAAGTGACGCGCCTCGGCGGCTCGACTACCGACTCTTCTTCAGCACTGAAAGGTTTGTCTGACATTGAACTGTCAGGACCAGCGTTGTTGACTGTTTTTTTGGACCATGTAGCCATTTCGGGATTCCACTCATTCTAATTTAATCAACTACCAGTGGTCGAAGTGGGCCGGTACTCACCGGTACGCAGTACCAGCACTTCTTCCATTTACTCCTTGGTGCACCGTGACCTTTTCTTGCACACCGGCACTTCTAACAAGCTGCCGGTACTCTACCCTCTTCATATCAGGTTCTTTGGGAGATTCATAACGGCGCAGCGCCAGCATTTTTGTGCCGCGCCTCATAAGCCACATGAACATTAAAACTATGTGGAGAGCATCTGGATGAACTGCTCAGCTCAGCCTCACAGAGACCAAAGCGAGTGGTTTGTTTGAGCACTCTGGAACAACTCGTAACGTCCAGTATTTTCAAGTTTGTCTCCAGGCAGTAAAGCATACGTACCTCTGTGGCTTTTGCACCGTGTGCATTGTTTGTGTATTGCCATAGCAACCAACAAATCTACAGTCGGTCAATCATCTTTAATATCAATCGTTGCCTTGATTTTATTTGCATCTAATTGAAAGTAACCATCCAACCACCCATCATATCTTGATGTCTGGAAATCTGTGAGAAAAACTTAAAATCAGTACTTCATGTGTAAATGCAATGAAGTTTCCACCTTTAATCTGATGATTTGAAAAGTGGTGAAAAAGTATATTCAGTTAGTTAACGTTAACGCTTCGGTTCTTAAAATCTGCTTTATTGGCATTATGCAACGGAGCCAGTTTTGCTAAAAGAGTTCAGTACCTCACTAATCAATTATGTTTCCATTAGAAGAGCATCATGGAGATACAGAGGGGATATTAGTGTTTAATTAAGTAGTTTAAATGAAAAGATCAAACTACGGGGTTCAGACACTCTTATCCCGACGTTATCTACAGAGATGATGAAAACGTTTGGGATTAAATGAAATTAACAAAAAACTTTCAATGTCAGTAATTTCTGAACTTCTTTCATCAGCAACATACTGTCATGACCCCTCTCCTCCTTTTATCACCCTTTCCTCTCCTCTTTTTTAATTCCCTCTTTTCTTTCTCTACCGTTCCTCACCTCGTTCACGTCAGCCCTCCACCTCTCTTTGAACCCCCTCCTCCTTCACTTCTCTTTATTTCTCTCCTCTAGTCCCTCTCTCATCTTCTTACATCACCCTCTCTCTCCTCTCCTCTTTTTTACATTTCAATTCCCAAAAGTCCCTCTTCAACTCTTCTGCCTTCATTTCCTCGTCTCTCCTCCTTTTTTCATCACCCTCCTCTCCTCGACTTTTTTTTTATTTACAGCACTCTGTCATCTCACCTCCTTCTCTCTCCCTTCTTTTTCTCTCTTCTTTAATATTGCCACCCTTCTCTCCTCTCTTTTTTCCGTGTCACCAACAGTCCCAGGCCCTTACTCTTCACCCATCTCTCCCTCCTTCTCTTGCTTTCTTTAGTTTCATTTGCTCTCTTTCTATCTCTCTCTGTCCCTTTTCCTTCGCTCTCCCAGGCCTTCTTTCCTTTTCACCTATATTTAATACTTCTCTCCCCTTTTTGACAAAATGATGATCATGTGAATGAACATATTATGTTTATGTGAATGTCTCTCACTTGTTCTTTCTGGCGGGGATGAAATCATCACAAACGGTGACAGCATCACAATTCACAAATGTTTGATGCTCCCAAATGCAGATACGTTTTCCTACAGAGCTCTCAAATGCTAATGCGTGAGCTGCAAGTGTGCCGTTTGTTTTCATTAGTGAAATGTCAAAATTACTTTAATCGACATTTTCACAAATGTGGTGAAATGGGCCCCCTGGATCTCAGTCATGGGGTGGGTGTCATTTTTCTTCACAAGATGCCATTTTTGCACCTTTACGCTTTACCTTTACGAGCAACTAGAGGAGAGAAATTGACGTATTTTCGTTCTAGTAAATTTACATTCTGGTTTCGCCAACTTGGCCATATGGAGGACAAAAAAGAGTAAAGTTCCTCTCCACCAGTCCCCGTAATGTTTACTAAAGTTTGGAGTTACTCACCAAAACACATCTTGAGGTCCACCAGACATGCTGAATGTATTCCCCTCCTCATAAGATATTTGTAAAGTCAATAGGAACATTTTGAATCCTGCATAGTTTACATCCATGTTTACTCGCTAGCAGCCGACTTCTCTCCTGCCTTTACTGCTGCATATCTTGAAACGTACAGTAACGGCCAGCTGTATATCATCGGAATAGAGTGAAACCATTGGTGGCAATGTATACTGCGCCACCCACATGTGCGTGTACATATGTCTTCATGCACGTGCACGAGACAAGCAAAACAGCTCCATAGCGCTAGAGGTCAGAAACTCCACAGGGAACCTTCAAACGGTGGCCAATATGGATATATTCAGCTTTAAATGGGCTTCAGGAGGCGTTCTGTGTGCAGTGTGAGATGATGGAGGTCTAGTTTTGTGATTCTGAATTGTACTGCTTTTGTTTTTTTATCATCTGTGGTGCTGAATTGTTATACTTTTTAAAAATGATTTTCAAAACATCAGTTCTCGTCCCTTTCCCTCTTTTTCTTCTCAACAATCTTAAAGGTTGGTTTCTGCTCGATCAGAACTAGTTTGTAAGACGTGCTGTCCAACCAGGATGGAAATCAAATGAGTTTATAGGTGTATGGGAACAGCGGCACGTGAGGGTGGAGTGAAAAGCCAGCTGTCATAGAGAGGATGGAAACACGGTAATCGGTAAATATGGGGATAATGCTGCACATTTTCAGACAGTCTCTCCTGGAAGGCATTCATCATGTTGCTCTCATACGAAAAGAAAACAGAAATAGTCGTGTCAAGAGATGTTCAAACCCATCCTCCTTTCTCACCACCACACAGCTGACCAATCACGTGAGAAGTGGGTGTGAATGTCAGTTTCAGAAAGATACAGAAACGATGCAGGCTGGAGGTTTCTGAGCATCCCGAGTCTTATTTCTCTCTTTCTCCTTTTCACCACCCGATCCCCCTCTCCTGCTCTTTTCTTAACACCACCACCTCTTCCTGCCGTCTATTTCTCTTCTCCTCCACTCCCCAAGGCCTTCCCACTGTCCTTATTTTCTCGTTCTTTGCATCTCTCTCTCTCTCTCTCTCCCTGGGGTTTACTGTTGCAGTGATAACCAGTGTCGGCGCTGTGTTACAGTGTCTGGGTGCTGTTGATAGCTTATCTTAGGAAGGCTTACACCCCCGGGAGCACAGACAGCGACCCCACTGTGCACGACACACACACACACACACACATTGAAAAACAAACACACAGCCTTGAGTACATACATGGGGTGTGCACAGTGCAGAGACCTTACACACTCACACAATGAACACATATACACACACATGCACTGCAGAGAGAAAAGCATTCCCTGGCTGCTGTGTAATCATCTTCATTCACTGAAACATTCGCTGGATACGACCGCAGAGCCAAACACAACAAGCCGGGGTTAAACCCTCCACTCTCAACACTGTATGTGTGGACATATTGAAATGGAACACAACTGTAGGCATCAATGTCTCCTGTATAATATGTTGAGCTGCTTTTGGGAGAAGATGCAACCCAAAAGAGAAAGAGATGCGTACAATATGCAGTTTTTTTACACAGCACTGAATTGTATCATCGATGTTCTGCTTCTTTTTAAATATGTACAAACAAGAAGAGAATACAAATTTAGACATATAAACTGTTTCCTCAGATTTTGTCTCCAAAAGTCAAATATAAGAGAATCTAGACTCAAAGGTCGGCTTATTAATGATCTAGAGCTTTCAACCACATCTCATACTCTGTGTTCAGTGAATGGAGTTGGCTCATGTGTCATCAAATGACCTTAATATAGCATAATAGCAGGTGGTTGTAGCCTCTGTCTCTGTATATTGGATGTGAATTTCCTCCTTGATCTTTCTCTGACCGTCCACTGACGCCTGGTCGATGACCTCTGACCCCTTCCCAGGTCAAAGGTCTAGGTCTGGTGACGACGGTTCACCACAGCTGTCATGAATGTGATGTCATGATAATCATACTTGCCAACCTTAAGACCTTAAAAAAGGGAGGATTTCAAAACCAGCGTGGGGGGTCTGGTGGTCCTCTCCCAGAAAAATAAGAATTAGAGTTTCCTGCATTCTGGTGACTTTTAAAGAATAAAAGTACATTGCAACAGCATTTTTATGTTTAACTTTTGATTTTACCTTTTATTCCCAGGAAAGAAAACTGAATAATTCACCCCTCTGATGTGAACTTGGCGTGTGAATCTCTGGCATAAACTAATAGTCATCAGTTTTTATTTATTTTTGCTCCTGCTTGAGTATTTCTTTCTCTTAGTACTCTGCATTTCTCTCTCTTCTCTCACTCACTGAAGGTCCTTTCAGACACAACGCCACAACGGCGCCACTGCGCTCTGAAACCTGCGCCGCGCCACGACAGCTTTTTCGATACATCGAGCAAAGCCCAACTTTGGGCGCTGCACGCTGTGGCGAGCACAGCTAAAACATGAGCTCAAACTGCGCTGTGTCTTGAGCATAGACTGCTCTCTTCCTACACTCGTGTAGCTCTATTGTTGTCCGGGTGGAAACAGTAGAGATTATACACGCTATTCAGTTCCAGAAACAGGCTAAGATAACGAAAAGGAAACAAAATTTGTCATAAATCTGGAGAATTACGGGAGAATTGTGACCCCGGGAGGAAACCGGGACAGGGCGATGACAAAACGGGAGGGTTGGCAAGTATGATGATGATGTTATACACTCTCTCAGACCAGACGACACCAGAAGTCTCTGGCTACATGTTCTGACAGACGAGCATGTAAAGGAGCCCCACTGAACTCTTTTCGATGGTCCCGGTTGTCATGGAATAAATCCATGCACATCTCACAATCAAACATACTTCAGTCTACTGGGAAGGTAACTGATCGGACACACACTTAACATGTAAATGAAAAAACTGGCAACGGACTGTGCATTACAACTTCAGGAGCTTTGACCTAAAAACAAAAACCAAAATCTCAGTCTCTGATTTATTATTCAAACCCCACTGGCTACATGTAACAGCTAAGCACCTAATAACATAACAAACTTGGTCGACTTCCATCGTTTCAGTATTTTTCCCGCTGTTGTTAGAGAACGTGTTTCTGCTAGAATGCAGAAGATGTTTTTTTGTGATTATTTAGTCCACAGAGACGTATTTCTTCGCTTTCTTTATCCAATAAAAAACACGATCAAATTCTATCAGTCACTTTCTCATGACTGGTCAATGCTTTTATGACCCAGAAGAAGACGTTGTGGAAAAGTAATAAAAAACTGTCTGACAGCACGCTGACCACATCCTCCAATATTGCCTCAGACAAGGACGACATGCAGCCAGCTTTAGCTGCAGTAAACAGAGAGTAGACTTCTTTCACAGCTTCATATAACTACAGATCAGACTGACTTAGAGAAATTGTTGCAGTTACATGATCTGCAGGAACAATTGTGTTGTTAACGAAACAAATAACCACCTCCAGCAATCAGATTTCAATCTGTCTTGAATGTCTCTGGGATGCATTTACACCTAGCTTCTAACAGATAACTAGAAGTGATCCACCCAAGAAGCAAGTGGCTGTGTAAATGGGGTATAATAGTAGTAACTAATGATAATCATTAAAGTAGATTTATAGGACAACTTTTGGAAAGACAGGAATTACAGAGCAGCTTTCAGTTCTGCAGTTGTTGCCTAATCGGCAGGATTTTCTGTTTCCTTTGAAAGTCTTTTCTCTCGTTTGTTTGATAAAGAAAAGACGGTCAACTCTTCAGAGAGCATCGCTGAAATGGAGAGTCTTTTCAGTCCTCAGAGATGATTTAGAACTTTTACTGGGGTAGTTTTCATCACTTCATCTTACTTCCAGCCTGACAACCGCTGCTAGGAGATCACTTGTAGAACCACCTACTTTAAATGAAACCCATCCAAAGTCTGCTGAAAGTGGGTTGCAGTTCTCTGGCTAATTTCACTTCAAACTGAACCTTTAAAACAAGAAAAGGTGTTGTGTCACCTCGACCTCTGGACTGATCAGTTACCGTGTGGTCTGCTTTTATCTGTTTCCTGTCTCTGAAAACCACAAGAACAAAAGAGCAGATGGATGACTAAAATCTGAGTTTCTATTATGTGTGGTCAGGCTTTGATTTTCTGACGACGGTCTAAACAGAGAGAAACCACACACAGACGTCTGGTTTGCCCCTGTCAAAGTTAATGGTCCATTATTGTTTCAGCCCACAAAACCACAAGTGAAGTCGACAGTACTAACAATAGACATCGTGTGGTTTTGGTTGCACATGATGGTTTTAGGGCAACACAAAAGACTTAAGTCGTGCTGTAACTCGGATTATTTAGAGAAACTGAAGCTGTTCTGGGTCAAACTTCAAGTCCTGCAGCAGCTACAGGAGTTTATGTTTGGTAGTTGTGGAAAGACTGTTGTCTTATATCTCATGGCCACACAGTAACAATAATACAAATTACTGCTTTCACATGATAATTATGAAACTGCAGCCACACTTAGTAGGTTAAAGGATAATTACATTTTATTACTATTTGGGTCTCATGTGCAGCAGCCTGCTCTCACTACCAAGGCTTCAAATACTGATACTGATACCGACGCACCGAGAAACCCTTTAGCATCTGTGTGAGACAAATCGGCCTTTCAATCCATCCAGAGCAACGGACGTAGTATCCGAGTAAGGGTTAAATCAGCAGCAACTGGACTCGGTTTAGATTCTTGATCTGAAGAAGCCTCTTGGATGAGAAGTGAAACGTCTTCAAGAATCTAAACCAAAGTCTAGTTGCTGCTGATTTAACCCTTACTCGGATACCATGAACCTTCATAAAACAACAGAATTAGTATAAAGAGCGAGAATGTCCTCTAAGGGCGGGATGGAGGGGTGGTGGATGGGACGTAGGACTTTCACTCAGGGGGCCCAGCTTTTGTTTCCAGTGTGAAACCGAAAGTTCTGTTACTTTTACTGACGACGTTATGTCATGTGACGTTAACGTCACTGAGTCACATGACATCCGTAGCTTAAGTTACGTAACAGACATACTTACTACCATGATCTTTTTTCTAACCCTAACTAAGTAGTTGTGTTGCCTAAACCAACACATTCTCACTCCCAACTTGTCAAATACCGCCGCTTGGTCAGTGCCCCTTGGCATCGGAGACCAACGCACGGGGGACCTGTCTTGTGTTACTTTTGGTGGGACCGGGGACGGCGTGTCGATATACACTCATTACATGCATAGTGTCCTTTCAAAATAAATAAATAAACTCTGAAGTTAGGTTTAGGTGAAACAACTACTTAGGTAGGGTTAGGAAACTTCACTGACTAGCGACTCACAGGGCTGACAATACTGTCGAGTCACGTGACTAAGACTGACGTGACAAAATAAGTCAACGTTACTTTAAGTTTCACACAGGACATGAACAGCGGTCTCCTGGTTGAAAGTTTTATGTTAATTTGACCCATCCACCCATCCTCCCTCCCACCCTGAACGGACACTCACGCTATTAATACTACGTCACTTGCTCCGACCGCCGAATAACGCCACGGGTGGGTTTACGTTGGAGTTAATGGAAAGCCCGGTTCATCACATACTGTCGCTAAAGGGTGCCTCCATGCGTCAGTTTCCGATGCCAAGGGGCACTAAATGCCCCATGCACGATGCACCGAATGGCGATATTTGACGAGTTGGGAGTGAGAATGGGTTGCCTAAGCCTGACCACGACCGTTTCACAACATTAACCATGCACGAACCTCCTGCGTCAAGATCCTTTGCAACAGGGGCTTCTGCCCAAGCGGCAAAATATGGCGAGTAGGGATGAGATCACGTTGCAATCAGTCAGCCAGCTGCCATGAGACACTGATTCTGAGGAGGATTGTTCCTTTAATACCCACATAAAAAGTTGTTCCTATTTCTCACTTCAACAACTGCAGATGTAAATATTTCAACTTGCTGGCCTTACAAACATTTTGCATTCCATAAATCCTTTTACATAATGATGTGTTTCAGTGGGTCCTGACCCCGTTCCGGCTGCAGCCGTCCAGACAGACGTGCTTATCGGCCCTGTCTGACAAATAGCTGACTGTCATTCTTTTGTCCATTGCTGTGTGGCTCCACATTTAGAATAACTGTATAATCGCCTCCCATTCATCAAACTCTCGGCCCTCTAAGTGTTGAGAACAGACGGACGACGGAACATTTCTGCCTTGTAAGGACATTGATAGTCGCTCGGTGTTACAGAGCCGCAGCTGATATTCACAATGTGTTGGAGAAATGAGTTGAATGACAGCGACGCCCGCGGTGTAACAGGAGACATTAAAGGCTTTCCAGACATAATTGGGTTTCTGGGCTTCGGCTGAATGGGCCGGATGAAAAAAAAAGTCTGCCGCTCCTGAGTTCTCTCTCATAAATCACTGGAATCACAATCTATATTTCTTGTCTTTCTCTGCCTCTCTTTCTTTTTATTGCTCCTGTCTCCTTCTCATCTCCTTTCTCTTCTTCACCTTGTCTTGTTTTCAAACTGTTTCTCTTTTATCCCTGTCCATCTCCTTCTCCACATGGAGCTAATTTTGATTCCCACCAACTTCATCTCTTCTTCTTCATCTCAACATTGTTCACTTTTATCTCTTTTTGGGCTCCCTCTCTCTTATCACCTCTTAATGTCTCTGTGTTAACACTCCAGGCAGGCTAAGTAGTCTAATATAACTGCCCTGCATTAGTCCTATACCTTCAGTAAAGGTGCAGTGTGTTGGACTTGGCGGCGTGTAGCGGTGGGACTTCTCCCGCGGAGTTAAATGTGTCTCTTGTTCTGTGCAGCCTGAAGAATGTCAGCAGGACTGAAGCATTGCTTTGCACACTGTTGGGCCTACTGGTGGAAGATAAAAACTGGCATCAGGACATCACATCAGACTGAACTCTTCGTCCCTGCTCACCTTTGAAAGGGAATATGAAGTAATTTCAGTGTTCAACACCAAGAAGCAAAATAATCTTAACAAATCTGAACAAGAGTGAGGAAAGAAGATAAATATACATGTCAGGTGCCTGTGACATTCCCTCTGATGATGATGATCGATAAGGCTTGCAGGATTAAGCTGCGGTGCATGGCCTATTGTGGTTTACGTCTGCCTTTCAGAGTCTTATAAGTAGATGTTTGGTCTTGGACGGGACAGGCCCACCTGATTTTCTCTTTTTCACACACACACACTGTTATTTCTGCCTACGCCACTGTGTTTCACAGATGTTTCATTTACAGAGAGGAGGAAAATCTGCAAAATGGAAGTGACTGGGAATAATTAGTGAGTGAAAACAGCTCATCTGTGAGCGATGTAGAGAGAATGAGAGCAGAGCAGAGTGGTGACTATATGCTGCTGTTGTTTTTTCAAACTGTATTGAATTGTGAAAACTTTTTGGTGTCCCAGTACTTACATGTTTATCCTTAGATTTCCATTTTGAGCCTGTTTCTTTTTCTCTGTGTGTGTGTGTGTGTGTGTGTGTGTGTGTGTGTGTGTGTGTGTGTGTGTGTGTGTGTGTGTGTGTGTGTGTAGCTTGTCATATATTTTATTTAAAACTTAAATCAAGTCCTTGTGTAACTGGGTCCTCTTAGTTCACGGGAATCTCAGTGGGATGCCTGAATAGGAACAAAAAAAACTTTTACAACTAAAAAGCCTTGGTGAGGTTTTTGGTTTTTATTATGAACCTTGAAGGAAGGAAAAGGAAAGGGGGGAGGAGGGGAGGGAGGGAGGGGAGAAAGTTTCAAAAAAAAAAGTTTCACAAAAAGGGGGTAAGCAGCACTAACAAGAGAACGAGATCCAGTAATGAGAGAGTCAGAAACCGAAGAAGGCAGATAAAGAACAAAGGAGAGAAGAGTTTGAAAGCAGCTCTAATAGAGTAGAGCAGCCTGGAAACACAGATACAGAACGCCCTCCGTAACACACACAGCTCCTATCTATGTACCTGAAAGGGAAACACTCCCCTGTTCTATGGTTCATTTTAGGCATTTTGCTCTCGCTGTTGTGTAGCAGTTTAGAATGAAACCACTCATAATAAATATAAAAGAGGACCTCTGCAGTGATGACTGGTAAATGACCCACACCTGTGGCAGGTGATTTATCAATTAATTAAATGTGTCTCTAAAGGGCTTTACACACCGACGTTTTTATTCATTTGAAAGCAGATAAAAGCATTAATTCGCACTTCAATATATTATATATTTTTTCGAACTCTTGTTTTTGTCATGAATAAAATGCGAATATTACTCAGCGAAAAAGCAGCGTCATTTCTTTTCAGAACAAGGTCAACTTTCTTTTTCACACCTTGAATAAAAGATTCAACCAATCACGCTGGATCCGGTTGAGTTGTGCCGAACACGGAGGCTCCGTAGTCCGAACCAACCTGAGACCGTTCAACCTTAACAAAGGCAGCGCAGATCAGATCCGTTCTTATCTTTCACAATAAAAGCCCTAGACATATAATATTCGCAGGCAAGTATTTGGCATTTTCGTGTTGTTTATTCGTCATGCGTCATAAAAAAAACAGGTTTTTTTTACAGTTTTTTTTCAAGAAATTTTACATTTTTTGTCTGTATTTCAAAAAGGACAGAAAAAAATTTAAAAATTACATGTTTCATTTGTGATTTATATGTAAATGGTCTTAGATTTACAGTATTTTTTTGTAATCACAATCGTAATTATCTGCATTTAAGCTTTTCAACAATTCAACATTGCTTTTCAGCAATAACAACTTTTCTGTGTGTTACCGCTTTGTTTCTCGCTGACTTCAGGTGGACTTGACAGGCTGAATTGAGTGGAGGTGAGGGAATAAAGAAAAGCGCATCCTTGGCAAGGCCACATTCCTTCAATATTGTCTAACTAATACAACAGTATTGAATGGGGAGAAATTAGCACTCTGCATTGATCGCTGTGGCTTCTTTTGGGCACTTGAGACATCAGCTTATCTCAAACTGCTCTGAGCATTGGACCAATAAATGTTTCCTCTCCCCTGCACTGCTTTCTAGGAAGGTTGAATGTTTCCTGATTCACATTCCTGCCAAGGCCTGCACTAACAGCTCTGCTGTTCATCTTTCTATGAGGCTCATATTGACTTAACATCAAAAAAGCCTCACAGGATTAAAACTCTATATTCACACTAACTTATTCCAGTGCTGCCTCTTTGTGTCGCTCATCTGTCTGACTGCTGTATACCTGTGAGAACCCAGTACGCATTTATTTGGTGATTTGGAGGTCAAAAGACGTGTAGGTGACTGAAACTGGGCTCCATGTGTTCGTCTAGATATACTTGTTGTTCCAGAAAATATGTTTACCCTCACTGTCTTAGAAATCAAGCTTATATACAACACGTTCTCACTGCTAACTCGTATAATACGAGTTTCCGCTCGTTACATGCATAGTGTCTTTTCAAAATAAACTTCCGGGTTCACAGGAAACATACAGTTTCCGTTAGTTACATGCATACATATATTTTCAAAATAAACTTCCAATGTAGGTTTACCTATTTTTTAGGTTTACTTATGCAACAAAACTACTTGGTTAAGTTTAGAAAAATATAGTTTTTTAGGTTAAAATAAGTACTTTTGTTATGTAAAATAAGTATGTTTGACATCTGGCGTTAGTTAAGTAGCAAAACAACGGTAAAATAAGTCAATGTTGACTTGGTTTCACACGGGACACAAACAGCGGTCTCCTGTGTGAAAGTCCTGTGTTCGTTTGACACGTCCATCCTCTCCTTCCGCCCATCCTACATGGACTTTCTCACCCTTTAATACTACGTCAAATGCTCTGAATGTCTAATAATGGCACAGATGGGTTTACGTTGGAGCTAGGTGAAAGTTTGATGCGTCTCATGGAGACGCTAAAGGAGAGTTGGTAGTAAGAACGGGTTGTTATACACTGTAGCTTTACTTTTTGTAGGGAAACGTAATTTTCTTTTGACCATATCGGTGCTTGCTCCATGTTTTTCTCTCTGAATCTCTGTTAATTTAGACTGAGCTACAGAAGGCCATTCCACTCTTCTCAGGGATTTGACTTTTTCACTACAAACGATTTGACTTGTCATAGCATCAATGGCTCTGTTCTGTCCAGTAAGCCAGGACAGAGTGACAGTGATGGCAGATCTAACGTCACACTGTTGTGAAAGGTGTTGTGATCGCTTAGATAAAAAAAATAAAAAAACTCCATTGTGACAAAATCTTGGAACAAAATTATAAAAATTACAAAGTGATTTGTCTGTAATTTCCCAGCAAAAAAGATGACGTCAGGAAGACGTTTAGATCATGTCTGTATAACATCCGTCAGTCCAGACCCACTTTTGTACGTCTGGTGGACGTGCAAGTTGGGTTCAATATTTGAACGTCTGGTTCGGGGCCTTTTTGGACGTCTGCGGACGTGCAAAATGGGTTCAATATCTAGACGTCTGACAAGGACCCCTTTTGGACGTGCAACTCAGGTTGACATCAATAGCTGAACGTTAAAAAAGACGGTTAAACTTTCATTCCGGCTCCTCAGTGGACGTTTTTGGACGTCAACAGAGACATTAAATTGATGTCTTTTGGACATGTCTTTTCTCAGTGGGTTGCCTCTACTGCATCAAGTACATGCACATGGTAAGATAAGGAGTACTGGTTGAGACACCAAACAGTCTCTTCTGTCTTCTATCCTTGTAACTGTTTCTTAAACTGCTTTTGTTGTATTTTTATATCATCTCTGTCATTCTCTTCTTTTCTTCTTCCACTTTCATTTGTTCCATTATGCTGCTTGTAAATTCAGTACAGTCACGACACAGTAGAGTGTGTGTCTGTGTCTGTGTGTGTGGGTGTGTGTGTGTATGATTGCATCAGTCAACATCTCTGTGCCTGCTGGCGTCGTTTCTGCAGCTCTAGTCATAAAACTGATAATCATTTCCTTTGAATTATTTACATCCTATCAGATGGCTCCGTCCGCTCTGTCGCCGGCCAGAGTTTGGCAGGATGACACCACAATTGGCTCCGTTTTATTTTCAGGTAGCGACAATTTGCTTTCAGGGCATTTTCTTTTATTGCACATATAAATCTGTGCTTAGGCTGTTTTTAAGGGACAATTCCATAAAGTAATACATCTGGTACAGTGAGTGTAAAGATGCTGTGTATATCTGTACATAAGGTGGTTGTGTTTGTGGTGTGTGGTGTGCAAGAGGACTATCTCTGCCTTGCTTCCTTTGCTCCGGAATGAGCTTTAAAGTACAGAAACTGTATATAAACCTTGACAAAAGATATTAAAATAAAGTGAAAAAGACACAGCAGTGGCTGCTTTTTAAGATCTTAGTCCTCTTAAGAAGTAAAGTTGTAATATAATGATGGCAGACCTGTGACCAGTCACCACACAATGGTTTGGAAGAGTTACTAAACCTCCACAATGATGATTGTAAGATTCATCATGATGACGTCCAGCTGTTAGATGTTCAACCAAAAATATTTCTTGATGTTTGGACAATATAACTCACTCATCCTGTGTGGACACCTGAACGTTTTCAGTTCACGGTGAATCAACTAATCGTTCCTCTGCCCTGTTTTTCTTTCAGACTTTTCAGTGCTTTGTGAATTTTTTAATACTTCCCAATTTATTCACAAATCAAATGAGTAATCATATTGTTTAAAATTTCAAGTTATCCAAATTAAACCACGCCCATATGAACGTTTTCTGATCTAGTGGTGATATCTGCAGAACGACGTCATTTGTCGCTGCCTTCCAAAATGACTGTTACAAAAATGATTCTGCTTTCTGATCTGCTAAGTTTAAGGTTTGGTTTGATTTTAAGCACAAACACTACTTGGTTAAGGTTAGGGAACAGTCCTTGTCATAGTTAAAAGAAACCAAGGTTGACTGTAGGAGACAGGAAACAATGAATGTAGTGTCTCCTGTGTCAAGTTTCATGCTTCGTTGACCTGTCCATCTGGCCCACCTCCTTCCTCCTTCCTCCTCCCTGTGAGATTTTAAGACGCTGATAGCATCGTCTACTTCCTCCTTTGGACCTGAGAGACAAGCAGGGGTGACACATGGCGCTCCACTGCAGCCTACAAACTGCAGTTTTTCTGTCAACAATTATTTTACAGTTCTGTTGTTTCTCCATCTTCTCCGACTCCAGTGCCGTCATGCCGTCTCCAAATTGCAGCCGCAGGCTACCGATAAGAAACGCTGTGTCATCTTTGAAGTGTTGTTTTTTTTTTCTTCGGACACGTACAAGTAGGCGGAGTGGAGAGAGAGAAAATACTAAGAGAATCGCCAATCCTGCTTTTGACTTTGAAGGTCAAAATCAAAAGCTTATTTCGATCGATTATCTATTTAGAATTGAAATCGTTAGAGACGAGAGTCATAATTCAAACAGCCACAATACGTGGTTGGCGGGTAAAGGAAGTTTGAATGTAACTGTCATTGTTTGTGAGGGTTGTCTCAAAATGTGCCATTGTATCTTTTTCTTACGTTGAGATCCACTGGACCAGGAAGATTTCTAAAGCGATAATAATCCTGGACTGGATGAAACTCACAGCTTCTCATTCTTGTCTGTCTGTGTGGGACTTTACTCTTCTGATAAGATCCAACTCAAAAAAAAAACTCTCTCTTTCTCTTTTACTCCCACACACATTTCAACAGTCTGAGAAGTGATAAAAACAATAGATTTTATGCCAAAATCCCTCTAAAAAATGCACTTTTGGGGTATTTTAAGTGGCTAGAATGTGACAAGCATGTAGTCTACAAAGAGGCTGTTGGCTGCCACATTAAAGCAGTCGGTACTGTAGGAAAGACTAAGTGGCGGCTGTGCAGACATCCCTGAGGGAGGGATGTCTCTGTAACAGAACCCATTATGTCACCAACAGAATGTGTCCACACACCTGACTTCCACTTTTTTCTGCCCAGTGGATTATTTTCACAGCCCACTGGGAATGTCTGACAGAATGGTCTGAGTGGGCTCTGTGTTATGTCTTCAGGGCCCCTGAATGGCCACAGTAATGACCGTGTCTGCTTTTCTGTCCACCTGCGGGAGGAAGCAGGGGCAGAAAATGAGCTATTTATTCAAATGGAAGTCAGGAAACCTTCTTGGGGTGAAACAAAAGTATGTTAAAGCTGGGAATATTTACTGCTTAGTTACTGGAGCCAATGAGTGCAAGCTTGGTCAATATGTTGGAGCCTGTGAAGAGCTTAGGAGGGGAAAATAAGAAGCAAACAATGTGGCTGAGTGTGCTTTCAATCATGGCAAACACAAACCAAAACACATTTCTCTTTTGGCATTTTCAAAATCCCACACAGAATGAAATTTGTTATTTTCTCCCTAACTTGTTGACAAATACATTTAGCGACTTTATAGAGAAGTTGTTTGTTTTTTTACATTCATTTCAGGCCATCAGGGGACTGCATCATACGGCACAAAAAAACAGAGATCTGCTGTGATGGTTGTTGCTTGGGAGGAACAACAAGGTCTCACATTCTCCCGGTTAAACTTCCATCCATATCAAATCAATAATTTAAGATGAACCTTTACAGATTTGAACCAGGACCTTCAGTATTTGGATCAAGTAGCTTGTGCAAAATAAGGTGGGCCGGATGTAGTATAGCTACACCTGTTATTTAAATGTGTCAGATACATATTTAGTCAACATTTAGGTTAATACATATTATCTCAGGACATCCCTATTAATTACATAATCTATCAACTCTCCCGGGAAAATCTCCAGATGTCAAGGTGTTAGTCTTCATCTATGGGGCCAGTTAGAAAAAGCCTGAGGAGGATCTGTTCTCACTTCTGCAGAGGAGGACTTTGCTGTATCCGGCTGATCCCAGAAGACCTGCAAGACCCCGTAGTTCTAATGTCAGGAGCAAGAGGAGCCTTGGAAACCTGCATCGCCCGGATCACCGGGGAGGAAACGGTCACCGCCACCGCATCCATTACCATGTTTGGGCAGAAGAAGTATGTGTGACACGTGATCCGGCTTCTGTATTAACATCATTCCGGTACTGCTTCCTCACCGCTGCAGGCAGAAAGAATATAAATCATCCATCCCGAGAGGCCCAATGTCAGGCTTTCTTAGAAAAGAGCAATCTATGTTGCTATTCCAAAGCAAAATCTATGTTTTTATTTAACCCAGGTTACCGCTTTGTGTGTGTGCACACATCTGTAAGCATGTGTGATGAATGATGTTAGTGATACGTTGCTTTTTCTTTTAGCTTTTCCACTCTGCCATTTTGACTTTTTGTGTGTAATTGCACCCTTGAATCTTTTGAATCTGTGTCTGCGTGTTTATCTTTTTGTATGCTGTGTGTGTGTGTGTGTGTGTGTGTGTGTGTGTGTGTGTGTGTGTGTGTGTGTGTGTGTGTGTGTGTGTGTGTGTGTGTGTGTTGGTGCACTCAAATCTGTGTATTTATATGTAAAACCTGTCAGTGCAGAGAACTATACTTAACGGTTTTGTCATCGCTTTGGCTTTTGCTTCACTGTGCTTTTAAGGATTGTGTGTGTTTTTGTCAGTAACCTGTGATTTTCCTCAGCTGCCAGGGTTCAGTATTGACCATATCATCATCTGACACAGAGAGAAAGAGCTGCTGTCAAACACTATAGGACCTATAGTAACAATTAAAGTGATTTAGCTGTATGTTTGAGGTTACATTTACCATAAACACAGCGGTGCCTCTCTCTCCATGAACATCACTCTCAATAAAAGAATGAACAGGAAGCTCTCAGGTGATGTACTGTAATTCACCCTCTAGCACCTATACAGAAAGTCCTCACTCATTATTACCTCCGCCAAGGCCAAAGGCCTAGGAAGGAGGTTATGTTTTCACATAAAACTCAGTGAAATTACAGGTGAATTCGACCAAAGCACACTTGGTGATTGTTGGAAAGAGTAACGACGACGGTTTCGGTGAGTTTTATTTTGTTTCTGTCCAGTTTGAGTGTTTCATGATGCTCCGCTACGTACAGCTGATCTCAACATAAACAAAAATACACGCGGATGATGGCGCAAGCTGAACGGAGAGGGGGGCACCTCTGTGGATGTCTGCGCTCTCCGAGTACCATTCTAGTTTGGAAATCATTTTACCATTTCACCCTTATTTTCTCTTCCATATAATCTTGACTGATCTCAGCAAATACAATCGTGTTTTTCATCTCAAATATTTTATCACAAAAATAAGACCCCGGTTGTAAGAAGCTGTAATTTTCCTCCAACAAAGTTTTGATTATTGGTTAGAAAAGTGGCAGTAAACCTATTGTTATGCTATGCAAGTCAGTGTTTCCAGAGTGTCTTGGTGGCAAAGATAGCATGACCTATAATCTGTCTAACCTATAAAATCCATGTTGAAAAATACGGTACTGGAACGTTCCTTTAGGTGAAGTACGTGGTTGTGTAATAACAGGGATGATGTAACACAAGATAACAGGGAGGACAAGAGCTCAGAGCGCTGTCATCGTTCAACAGTAAATACTGTGTCAACTTGACTTCAACAGTTAGATGTGAGCATAAAGCAGCTGAGTGCTGTCCGTGGTGCTGAAGTGAGAACACTGCAGGAGAGACTCTGGAGGGGAAGTCACAATGGGCATGCTGCTGTCCGTGGTGCTGACATGGAGGGCTGCATTTTAACACTCAAAGAAAGCACAGCTGTTTACAAAGCACACACACACACACACACACACACACACACTTCCAACCACTCAAAAGGCTTTACACTGCATGCCAGCATTCACCCCATTCACGCACACACACATTCATACACCGATGGCAACGGCTGTCATACAAGGTGCCACCTGCTCTTCAGGATCAGCCTTCGGTAGCAATTTGGGGATCAGTACCTTACCCAAGGACACTTCAACATGCAGAGCTGGGGATCGAACCACCAATCTTCCGATTAGTGGAAGACCCGCTCTATCTCCTGAGCCACACACAAATGCATGCAAAGGTTGCAATCAAACACACAAACTGCAGTTTATCGTTCCTGTTTTTACTTTGTACTTCAAGAGAAGACAATTATTAACCAATCAGCACACTGACACACACTTTCACTCTCCTACATTAGTCTTTAAGTGTTAAGTGTGCATGTATATATTTTCACATGTAGTGTATCAGTGTCTACACCTGCATGTGTGCACTGTAAGTTCAGGTTATTATTTTTATGAATAGTACATGTATGATGGATTCTGACGATGTACAAATATCAGGGTGTATGTGTGAGGGAGAGAGAGAGAGAGAGAGAGAGAGTAAAGTAGAGGAGTGTTTCGTGGTGATAAGACAGCTCTTTGTTTCACCTCCTCAGTACTCAGCTGCACACACACACACACACACACACACACACACACACACACTCACACACATGCAACACTGAACACAAAGTACTATTATACCCACTTAACCTCCACTCCAGTGATATATATCCAATTTGGAAAGAAGAAAATCACTTCCAGAAAGTCATCAGTCAACTTGTCTCCAGAGCAAATTATGTTTTTTTGCCAAATTGTCACCCGAGCAGAAACTCCAGGTTTTTAACACTTCTCCGGTTTTGTTACTCGGCGCTTATTGCTGTGGAGTTTCAGCACTGGCTTTCCAAGAAATTACCTGTCAATCAAACGGTGAATTTGGTACAGTGACCAGGCTGCTGTGGTGTTTGATGACACGGTGTAACCTTGCAGGAACTCAGGGTGCATCTATTGGTAAATGTAAGCTTCTGTGGCATTTACTATTAAAATAAAAAATATCTTATTTAGATCTAAAGTGGTAGTAGTATCGCGGTGTGTACTGGAACTTTGAACAAAGAGTGAGGGCTGTAGCCGATTGGTGATAGAGAACGCGTGAGGTTTCAAGTCTGTGAAATCTGTATGGAGTTTCTGTAATAATAAAAGCAAAGGTAGAAACAAGGAATTTTTCAGGGAGTTAAGGTGTTGTGTGTTTATGGATATATCCTACAAGATTACTAAAAGGTTATGGTCCCGAGAGGACAAGGGCGTATAAGAGAAGCGATAGGACTAATGGATTTATAAATACATAGTTCTTTTTGATAAAATAGGGTTAGTACAGTAGGAACACTCTTATAACTCTAAAACAGACATGATTAATGATAGTCGGAGGCTTCTGACATAGTAAAAAAACATACAGGATTGGAGTTATAGGTGCCACGGATGTGAATACTTGTATATTTGCTGTGTATATATATGGAAATTGTGTGATTTGTGGAAAGAGAGATAACTGGTTGCAGTGTGTATTTACTTGTTTTGGTATTTTGGAGTGTCTGAAGTGCCTTCCTGTTTATCCATTGTGTGATATGTGTTGACATTGTGCTTGATGAAACAGCGGAATCTCAGTATATGTTTAGCTATACATTGATAATTGCAAACAGTGGTAATTCACGACAAGGGAATTGAGATACTACGCAGGGCTGAACAGACTGGATGACTTGAACGGTATATGGTGAAGTTACCGTGGCAAGTTACCGTTCAAGCTCTTCTCTTGGGTGTGGCAACAGTCTCACCAAACTCACTAGCAGTCAGGAATAAGATCCACAAGCTACTGATGCAGGAAGGAATCTGACACCCAAGGCATAGTCACAGCAACATGTTGTGAGAAGGGACAAGGTGAGAGCTTTTGTCAGTGTGCACGACTGTGACTATTTCCTGGAAAGAACATTTACCCGTGCAGACCTGGTACATACCGAACTCCAAAAAGTATCATCAGAAAAGATTTTGTTTGTCCATTTTTTTGCAGCAGTAGTGAGAAGAGAAGAAAGAGCACAGAAGCTTAACTCAAAAAGAGTGGCTGCTTCTTTTTAATACTGCAAACTGGCTGCATTCTCTGTCTATATCAGCGTCTTTGGAGGATTTGAAGATGCAGCCTCAGGCTTCGTGACAGTTTATCAAGATGAGTGTTGAGGTAGGAACATCACAGATGGAGGAGGACACGTACTGATACACAGCAAAAAAGTTGCACACAACAATTTGAATTCATTGTTTGTCAGCTTTTGGTTCTCGGCCGTTTGGAACATTATTCCTTTCACATCATGTTTATTTTCGTTTCTTTCATTATGTTTATTTAAGCCATATTTTTTTTCTATTCAGTAAATAATTCACCTTTTAATGTGCAATCAGTTTATTTAGATCCTGCTATAAAAAGGTTCTGTGACGCCAAGGCTGTCTAGTCTCTGGATGTTTGTGTTTTGGCTGGTTTCCACTCGTCACGCTGCACACAAGGTTGGATTTTAGGAGGTCTATTAAACGTTCATTATGTTTGCAGACAGCGTGTCACCCACACACGTATCTTGTTTTTTTAATCAAAAGTGGAGAGGAGGGTTAGAGGAGTTCAGGACCTTTTCTTTCCTTTTCCCGACAGCAGACAGCGGTGTAATTGACCCAGAGAGGAGAGGCCCAAACCAACAACAGCTTTTTGCTCATGTTCACTGCCGGCAGAGAAAAAATATATCTGATGGTGTGGGCCAAGTTTTCAGTTCACTAGCATCCAATAAATATACTTCAAACCCTCTCTGTGGTTAATGCTTGTGTGTTCTTTTCATGCTGTTGGACCTCGTTTTGAAAATGTCCTTTTATCCACACACACACACACACACACACACACACACACACACACAGCCATGAGCTTTAACGTCAGAGCTGAACTTTAATTTGAAGTCCTGCTGAGAGGAAACATGAGCGTCATCCTGCTATTTAAGGCACGCACCAACGGTGAACAGCAACAAGTGAAAAGTTATGATCCTAACTGAATTCAATATGGACACAAATATACAAATAAATTGTGTGTCTTTATTTATATGATTGCTTACAGGGTCACATGACTGATACAGTATGCGATGCTCACCTGGCCGCTGCCTCTCCTCCTCTGCCTGCTCGTCTTCACTCAGAGAGCGCGCGCGTTCTCGCTCAGCTTGCTCCACCTCTAGACGTGAACGCGCGCTCACTCCACACTGCAGAAGAGTTAGTTTAGCTCTGAGAATATCTAGTGAATGTTCAGTGGACGTTTGGTCAGAAATAACTGCTGCAGCTCCTCCAGACCAACAGAGGTTTCCCGTGTCTTGTGAAGTGACGGAGCTCTGCAGAGAGACACGTTGTAGTCTCGTTACCGACCGGGTGCCGGGGTCTCCTCTGCTCTCTCCGGCTGCGGGCGGAGGGAGCAGGGAGACCCGCTGCAGAGCCCCGCTGCCTCAGCCTGCACCGAGGCAGGAAAAGCCAACACTAGGATCAGATCTAAATCATGTTCATGGAGAGATCTGTCTGGTCAGCTAACATTATTGCCAAGCAGGTGAAATATAGAGTGATATAGTGGTTTTAGCTGACGTGTGTCGCCTCACTGTTTTGAGTGATGCTCGTTCAGGTATATTTAGAGCGAGCAAGCGCGAGCTCGACGCTGACTTTCGTTGATTTCACAGCCACAGGTGTCGCTGTTAACAAGCATTTCTGAAAGTTACAAATAGTCACTTTAACAACAACGTAGTCTCCAAGCACAGATACTAAAGAAAGCAAGTTTTAAAAATGCTGGTAATGGACTTAAAAGATGTTGTCAAAACAAAAAAAATATATTACAAAGGCGCTTCACACCTGCAGTTTGACTTGTTATTCTGTGTGCTGAATAACCAAATAATGCATCTATAATACATTAAAGGCCAGCGTTTCCTGTTCATTTCAGGGGGAAATAACTTTCTAATTTTTAATGTCAGCCTCCTGCTGCTCTCACTCACCTTTACACTTTGTTCTGCTGCCACATTTACCGTTGCAGAGACGGTGAGGGACACTGTTTGAAGCCGATGACTCTCCCGTGGTGCTTCATAGAGCGCCGCACACAAGGGGACAAATTATATTTTGGACATAACAACGTGTGAAGCTGCTCAGTGTTGTGTTTGATGTCTGACGTCTCTGTCCTGCACAGTCTACTGATCCTGGGCCAGTGACAGTTGTGCTGCAGAGAAAAGAGTTTGACAGTTCATGTCATTTGGAGTTCAGGTGAATATGAGCTGGCAAGTGGAGGAACAAAACTTTCATGTTTGCTCCCAAGTGGTAATTACAACTAGAACATGTGCATTTACTCTGGAGTTTGATATCTTGTACTGAGTCAACACTGTCAGCAAATACTGCAGCGATGCCTGGAGCCCAACATAATGGAAATTATCCCTTGTGTTTACAATAATATAATCGAATGTAGAAATAATACAAGATGTATATCTGTTACAAACTTTGTAATGTAACTTAAAATAAGTCAACGTTGACTTTTGTTCACACGGGACTCAAACAGCGGTCTCCTGGGTGAAGGTCTGTGTTTGTTTGACCCATCCATCATCCCCGACCACCACCACAAGCAGAATTTCTTGCTCTTAATGCTACGTAACCTGACTTCCTCCTTTACTCCCACCATAACTACGGCCACATGGAGCGCCATAGTTTGACGCGTAGGGCCACTGACCAAGCTGCCGTATTTGATGAGTTTGGAGTGAGAACGGTAAAACTGGTTTTAGCCATCACCAGATTTAGAGGGCATTAATGATCTATCACAAACTACTTGTGACGTGTTTCATTAAATATACTGGGGAAAAAAAGTTCAGAAACTTGTGTTTGATGGATTATTTCTCTGTTGTTACGATGCTAATTGGCATTGTATTTTACATCGTTGGAAAGCCTGTTTATTTACCTTCGCAATGATGTCTAACTTGTAAGGATCATGCATTTGTGGGATGAGCAGCACAGCTGATTATGTGGGTAACGCCCAAGAAAAATTTACCAAAATGCTCTGCCAATGGTAAACAGTGTATTCTCCTGTTGGTATTGACTCTTGTTTTGAGTTGTTTGGTGGATTGGATGATTGAACTCTTTATCAGTAACAAGGAACAAACAATACGTATTGGCAATTTTACACTTATATTAATTTAATCCACCGTCAGGAGCCTCAGTAGCGGTGGAAGATCCATACGCAGCCACAACAGCCTGACACTTCCTCCTCATGCTGGTCACCAACCTGGTCACACGTTGCTGTGGGATGGCGTTCCATTCCTCAACCAGGATTCGTTGCAGGTCAGCCAACGTGGTTGTGTTGTTCACTCTAACACGTACAGCACGCCCAACCTGATCCTACAAGTGTTCAGTTGGGTTGAGGTGTGGACTCTTGGCAGGCCGTTCCATTCTCTCTACTCCCACATTGTGGAGGTAGTCTGTGATAACCCTGGCTCTGTGGGGCGAGCGTTGTCATCTTAGAGGATGAAGTTAGGTCCCAGATTGTGGAGATATGGGATCCCCACTGGCTGCAGAATCTCATCCCGATATCTCACTGCATTGAGATGGCCTTCAATGATGACAAGCCTTGTTTTGCCAGTGAGGGAGAGCATTTTGGCAAATTTTTCTTGGGCGCTACCCACTTAATCAGCTGTGCTGCTCATCCCACAAATGCATGATCCTTACAAGTTGGACATCATTGCGAAGGTAAATAAACAGGCTTTCCAACGATGTAAAATACAATGCCAATTAGCGTTGTAACAACAGAGAAATAATCCACCAAACACAAGTTTCCGAACTTTTTTTTCCCAGTTTATATTACTGCTTCCATATGTAAAGCATCCTTGGGTCCCCTGAAAGGTGCTATAAAAATGTAAGCTATTAATATTATTATTTTTAGGTGGCTGGTTTGTTTGGATGTGTACATGTCTGCTTTTTTTTATAGTTTTCAGTCCTGCTTGTTTGTTAGCAGAATATCACAAAATACGGTAGATCATTTAAAAAAAAAATTGTTGGAAAGTTTGGCCGCTGGTTAAGAAAAAGGGATTCAGTCCAGGAATTTTTAAAACAACTTCTCCCTATCTCAAGTTATTTGATTACTTGAATGGAAAAGATCTGCATGCATCCCAGGATTGTCTTTCTCTGTGCAGATCCAGATGTAGAATATGAAAAACATGTAAACCTTTTGTGTGAAAATAGAGCATGTATTAGTTTAATTCAGCCTTGGTTGTGCACTCCGGGGTCATTCTACTCTCATGACTGTATTGATCGCCAAGCCAATCATCATTAAAATATTAAAATAGCAGATGTTTCCAGGGATGATAGCGAGTGGATGTGCATCACAATCATTCACTGTCCTTGTCTTTGGTCTGCAGAGGCCACATCCTCTTTTGTGCAAATGTAAAACTCACAGAATTTTACCAACAACACTTTGAAAAAGCAAATGGAGCTCCAGTTGAATTTCGCTCTCAACATTTTCTTTTTTTTCCCACTCCAACCCCTCAAGGCTTCCGTAGTGGCCTGTTCATCCTTGGATGTTGCAATGTTGGTCTGAAAAACATGATAATTTCTGCGTCTCTAAGTGGGTCTCGCCTGGTTTCTATGAGACTTTGAGCTGTTTTGTATCAGACTTTCTACCGTTTAATCTTCTGTCCATCATTCTGTCCTTGGTGCTTTGATTTTACATTTATGGATGTCATTGAGCCTTGAGTGAAATTTAAAACTGACGTATTTAAAAACTCCCTCTTCTCTCAGCTCTCTCCCTCCCCATGTACCTCAGTTTACTGTCTTAACACGTCTCTTTCTCTGTAGCGTCTGATCTGTGCAGAATAACACGGAGATTTGGTTCCATAACAAGCCGGCTCATAATGAGTGAACAGGGACACACATGGACTCAAATGCAGATTCTGGTGCTCCAACAATGGCAGCAGAGTATTGCACTTCAAAAGAGACAGACTAAACCAAGGCAGGTAAATGGATGGTAATGGACTTGCATTTATAAAGCGCTTTTCTAGTCTTCCAACCACTCAAAGCGCTTTACACTACATGTCAGTATTCACCCATTCACACACACATTCATACACTGATGGCTATGCCTTCGGGAGCAATTTGGGGTTAAGTGTCTTGCTCAAGGACACATCGACATGTGACCCGGAGCAGCCGGGGATCGAAACACCGACCTACCGATTGGTGGACAACCTGCTCTACCCTCTGAGCAAAATCCTCCCTAAAGGTACAGATCAAAGCAGCAAAGGCCGAGATATATAGATTTTAGTCCCCAGTATTGGTCACCTGACATCTCAACACTTGATCCTAAATTTCCATGATGCAACTCAATAGTGTCTTTCGTTTCACCCTCACAGTCCCCACGTTGTTATGCAGACTGTCTGTTAAACATTTTCCAGGATAGCCCGGTGATGTCAACCAGGGAAAGTGGAATAGCTCTAATTATAGGCAACCTTGTATCCTAAAAAATAACGTTCCCATACAGCAAAACTTCATTCTCAGGTGAGCTTGGCTGATTGGCTGATTGGCTGATTGGCTGTGTGTGATTGTGTAGGTGGTTCCATGGAGCTGATTGGTGCAGCCTTCAAGCGACTGGTTTAAAAGGCCAGCTTCCCTCAGGCCCTGCAGGCTCTCCACTCTCCACTTCCAGCCAGACTGCCAGCTAGAACGCACCATGTGAATGTGTTGAGATTTGTTAATTTATAAATAACAGCCCAGATTTAGCCCGGTAGGGTTGGGTAGCATTTTAGTTTGAACTGTTTTCTCCTGTTTCCGGTTAGGTGTTTTAGCTTGGTAACTTGTCTTTGGTTTGACTTATTTTGAAAAGGTTAGTTCAGGGTATTTCACTTTCATTGAAGCTATTTCAAGTTATTAAATAAACCTTTACTACGGGTTGCAAATTCCTCGTTGCTGGTGGTTAATGGGAGCTGGGAAGAGGGGAGTCTCAGTTTCATGTTGCGCCAGGATTTCCCCCTCGGCCCGGGTCATAACAGAATGTCAACACTGACTTCTGGTTTCACAGGGGACACGAACAGCAGTCTCCTGGGTGAAGGTACTGTGTTTGTTTGACCCTCCCGCCATCCACCCCGACCTCCTCCCTACGCAGACTACCACAGACTATCATTAGAAATGTAGATCAAACTAGTCAGCAGCAGGTCCAACAGGAACAAGCTGGAGGGGGCTTGAATTAATGTGAACTCCAGACGATGAGAGCCCACACCGTTCGTACTCAAAGTGTCATCCTGATTTGCCGAAGCCTTCAGGCTGAGCTTTGGGACCGAGGAAACACAGCTTTCAGGAGTCTGACACGAGGAGGTTTTAGACATTAAGGAACACGGACACAAGCAGAGGGGCTAGCCATCAGGGAGTCTCTGAAACCCACAATGCCGCGGGCTACGCCGTCAGTCAGTCCACAGTTGGAGTTTTATTACCACTGTTTGAATATTTAATTGAATAGAATCTGTTGATGGCTCATTATAGTATTGACTACACACTCATGAATGTTCAATCCGTGATCAGTCAGATTTATTCAGTGTTTGTTTGCCTCTCTGTACTAATCCACACAGGCAGGTCAGAAGATTTATCGGATGCTGTAAAAACACCAGAGCCAAAGATGTCAAATAACTTACGGATGCCTCTGAAGACATCAGTTTGTTTGTAAAGTCTAGGAACTCTGCGGCGATCCAACACAGAAGTCTTAAAACTTTCTGTTCTACGTCACCAAAGACATTCACAACGAGGTTTCACTTCCACGCCGTGTAGTCTGTGAGACGCCGGCTGCTGAAGCTTCCTCTGAGCCGACACGCTGCTGTGTTGATTTTATTTCTCTTTCATCTCTTTGTCTACTTAGCTGCTATTGTTCTTCTCTTAATGACTCTCTTTCAGTTTCGTTCACTCGTACTACTGATCTTTGCCTCTGACAGTTTTGCTGTAAGCAGAAACGTACGGATGAAAAGACACCCAGAGATTTGTACGTTTCACACACTCACTCGCTTTAATTACAATATTTCATGTTGCGATTTTTTTCCTTCCTTCTCACATCGTGCACCTGTCAAGGATTTCTGCTCCCGCTGCAGAACGCAGCAAGAAACTGCGACATCAGAGCAGCAGACGTGTATTGGAGCTGACTGTCAGCTAGCTGTACGCTAATATGCTAATGAGGAGCAGTTTTTCTAATATAGGCAGAGCAGGAGGAATCGGCACTATCGCACACATCTGAAGAGACAAAGATTAATTAGTTCTGAAGAAGGCACGGGAAGATAAAAAGTTAGAAAGCGAGACCGAAACAGACGAGCTGAGATCATGTGTGTACGTGTGTGTGTACATTAAGATGAAAGGCTTGTAGTGTCCGTGGCTAACACCTAGCTCAACTTCAGGCATGTCACATTATGTGTCATGTGTCGTGTGCGTGTGTGTGTCCCTGTGTGCATGCGTTGTGAGTTGTGTATATATTAGTGAGTGTGTGTCTGCATCCATGTGTGTGTTTGCAGCTAACACACACACACACACACCGACCCTGTGGCCCTCCTCAGCAGGTGGCCCTCCTCCACCAGCAGAACCTGTCAGCTCTCTCATGCTCTGAATCTGTCAGTAAAGTTGAAAAGAAAAGTCAGACACCACGTTTTCTATTTTCTCCAGATAACAGAAGGATGTCCATGTTGCTCACTTTTCTTTTTCTTTTACAAAATAAACTGCTGAAACAGTTTGGTTTACGTTGTTTCCAGTTGATTAAAGTAATCCACTTGGCGAAGGCCAGGGCTGTAATACTGTGTACATTTTTTTGGTTGTTCAATGTCCATTTTCACATCTAGTAAACAAGTAACCGGACAAGGTTTGATATCTACATGAAGAAAACATGACAAGTTTTCAGTAATATCCGACCAAAACTGCTTAACAAGAGGACAGTATTATAGTAAATGCATTAGCGTGCCCTCTACTTCACAACGCTTCTTGATAAAAGGGCTGTACAGTTGAGCTCTTTAATATTAAAACCGTGATTTCAAATGGCGCAATTTGTACACCACAAAGGCTGTGATTTTATTTATTGATTTTAGTTAGGCTAACCACATCCTGACTCCACCTCTCAGAAAGAAAGCAAATACTATCAAACCTATACCTATCAAAACTCCTGTTGCAATTAAGGAGGTTTTAAGGGATTTGATTTGATACCTTTCCTGCTGAATGGATCATTGATTTACCATCAAACTACCAATATCAATTCATGATCCCTGAATATGTCAAATGTTTGATGCTTGACGCAAATGTCTCCCCCTATCAGACAACAGTGACATAAGGTGAGTCTGATTTGAATGTAGGTGCACAAACATCTTCAGACTGAGCCAGGCAAAGAATTCAACAAATGTGAATGTTAAAGGAGCTATTTTAAGAAATGCAGAGGCGGAAAACCTACAAATTGGGCTTAAACAAAAGAGGATGAAAAGCTTCTCTGGTCCTGAAACATTGTCCTCATTTTTCAAAAGACTGCCGTTTGGAATGAAAACTTTTTTTCATGGAGTGCTTATATTCCTTTTGTTACTGAATATCTACTAATCTGCACCTGCTCTCCTCTTGTGAGAGATACTCTGGTACTGAACATGCCATAAATTAACATTTGCTCTCCGCCTACATGGCCTATAGTTGTATTCCTCTTATCTCTTTTTGGCCTCTTATCCGTCTCTCTCCATCCTACTCAGTCTCACTTTTTTTCAGCCTCTCCCTCCCACCTCTGTCTCTCTCTTCTTCCTCTTCTCTCTCTCTTTTTGCTGTTTTCCTCTCCTCTGCAAGAATTGCATGGATGAATGCACATGTGAGCACTTCTGTTGTGTAAACTGCTCAGAAACCCCCTTATTGTCAATCTAGCTAAAGCCACCCATCCTCTGAATGCTCTAGGTCTCTAGTTTGATCCATCCATCCTCTGAATGCTCTAGGTCTCTAGTTTGATCCATCCATCCTCTGAATGCTCTAGGTCTCTAGTTTGATCCATCCATCCTCTGAATGCTCTAGGTCTCTAGTTTGATCCATCCATCCTCTGAATGCTCTAGGTCTCTAGTTTGATCCATCCATCCTCTGAATGCTCTAGGTCTCTAGTTTGATCCATCCATCCTCTGAATGCTCTAGGTCTCTAGTCTGATCCATCCATCCTCTGAATGCTCTAGGTCTCTAGTCTGATCCATCCATCCTCTGAATGCTCTAGATCTCTAGTTTGATCCATCCATCCTCTGAATGCTCTAGGTCTCTAGTCTGATCCATCCTCTGAATGCTCTAGGTCTCTAGTTTGATCCATCCATCCTCTGAATGCTCTAGGTCTCTAGTTTGATCCATCCATCCTCTGAATGCTCTAGGTCTCTAGTTTGATCCATCCCTCCTCTGAATGCTCTAGAGCTCTAGTTTGTGGCTGTAACGTTTCATGAGGCTGTGATTATCCTAGAGGTCACCACAGGTCATTTTATACAGTGAGGTCAAATTACAATAAATGGTCTCACTACAATGAAATTTCTGTACTACAATTTATGTAATTCAAGACTGTTTAGGGACCCCAGTATGCAGAAATATTTAAATATACCATTTTAGAATAAGCGAAAATAACACATTTAGATGTTTTTGCGTGCAAAACACTGCATGTGTTTTTACTAAAATTGCATGTGATTAACATAAAGTGGGCATGTCTGTAAAGGGGAGACTCGTGGGTACCCATAGAACCCATTTTCATTCACATATCTTGAGGTCAGAGGTCAAGGGACCCCTTTGAAAATGGCCACGACAGTTCTTCCTCGCCAAAATTTAGCCCAACTTTGGAGCGTTATTAAGCCTCCTTCCCGACAAGCTAGTATGACATGGTTGGTACCGATGGATTCCTCTGGTTTAATATGATATTTACATGATACCTTCACTCTATAGCTCTAAAACTGAACCTGCTACAGCCTCTGAAAGACAGTAAAGTAGGCAGGTCTCAGAGGGTTAATGCCTGACTGTTTGCATCTATTTATATACGAGTGTTTTAAACTGATTTGTACATAGCTAACAGTTTCAGGGCCTTCAGGTGATATCTGATATTGAATCTGATTTACATACCAAAAAGCTGTTTGTTATTCTTGTATGTTCCATTTTTCAAACGCTGGATTTCTCACTTTGGAATCCGGACCTCCTCATTTGCACCTCTAAGAAGCTACAAAAAGCTTATTAAATGTCCTCCATCCTGAATAATAGCAGGGCGCAAATTGGCTCTCTACAACAAAGTTTGAAGTTACAAATGAGCTGCTTTGCTGCGTCGTTTCCCTCCTTCCCACCACATTTACAGTACAAAGAAACATCCTCAAGGCTCACGCTCGGCTCGCTCGGCTTCAAACGCTCATTGTTTGGGATGTTTCAAAAGAAAACAGAAAATTCTTTAAAAGTGAATGCAGAGGATGATGTGGAGCCATTTTCTAGCAATAAAACATAAAGTTACTGTGACCCGTGGCTGCGCTAAAAGCTAAATATGGACTCTAGAAATATTGAAAGACTGACAGAGCATCTAAGCAGCTGTGATTTAGCTCTTTCTCTCTTTGACCTCTTCCTTTCCTTATTGTCTCCTCTTCACACCAAAGACCTCCGTGTCCAGCTGGACAGGGGAGCCTGATAAGGCAACAAGCTATACCTGAACCCCATTAACCTGTCCTATATATTTCCTATTGTTTGTGAGTAGAGAGGAGCCTTGGGAGAGAAGAGGAGAGGAGCTGAGAGACCTTCTTACTCAACAAGGAGAGAACAAATTACAATGGAAATCTAGACTTTCATCAGTTGAACCTGCCCTCAATAAAAGTACTACCGAAAACACAAAAGACCCCATTTAGTGACGTGTATGATATTGGAGGATATTTATAACACATTTTTTTAAACTGTTACAGGTGAATTTTGCCACCCTGAGTATGTTAAAGGAAAATTTGGACATTACATAAATAATATTTTTATGGGACTTTCCCAGGAGACCGCTGGCTGGTTTGAATCAAAGCAAATAATTATGAAACTGTGGAGGAAAAACACAACAGAAACACAACAAATGACAAAATTAAACTAAAACAAAACCAGATGGCTACCTCCGTTTCTGAAAAGTGAAGCCAATGCTGAAGTGCCTTAAACTGTCATTCTTTGGAGACTGTGGAGACTAAGGAAATGTTGTTATGAATCATCTTCTGAAGACCAAATGTAATAACGTAGACATTAACAGTTGAGATCATAGCCCTCCAAACTAAACCAAACAGCAACCAGAGCTGTTTTGATGTATTTTGGGGCACAGTCCAAGTCAAGTGTGTCAATTCAGGTCACAAGTCTGGTCTTCCAGTCCTGGGGGCTAAGTCCAAGTCAAGTCTAAAGTCTTCATTTTTGTAATTTAAAATTGTCTTGAGTCTCAAATGTTCAGCTCCAGCACTAACGCAGCATGGAACAAGTAGTAATGAGGTCAAAGGTCATGGTTGCTAAGTGGTCTTATAAAAAAATCCTGAGAGAAAAATTTGAGAAAAATCAAAAGCTTTAAAAATATCTCTGGAAAGCAAATGAAAGCGAAGAGAGGAGGAGGAGGACGAGGAAGATTATGATTCAGAGCAGAAGCTGTCAGGATGTATTTTGTGAAGATGTAAAATAACACTGCTGCTCTGACACATATTACAATATTCATCTGAAGGGTTTTCAGAGAGCAACAGATCTAAATTGATTTTGAAAGAAAACCAAGGTACTCTGCTTCTTTCATCCGAAACTGAAAAGCCTTTATTCAGGTGTCACAGCAAAAACAGGGACATTTAAAAGCATATTTGCTACACTCACTCCTTTCAGCTGGAGAGGCTTCAGCTGCGTGTTATGCCACATAAACACAGACGTTTTTATTTAGACAAGGTGAAAACAGGTCTGTGGTTCTTTTTGAAAGATGGATTTGAAAGCCCTAAAGCCTTCCACTGAGCTCAGTCCAACCAACACTCAGCTCTGGCAGAGCTCCATTTTTCTGTCATCCTGCGATGATGCTGAGAGAAATAAACGGGCTTTCTGCATGAATAGAGAACAGGACGGGTTTTTGTTTGGGTTGCGGCCTTTGTACTGTATATTGGAAGTTATTCAGAGGGGATTTAAACAGGCTTCAGCACTGAGAGGTGCATGATACTCAACTCATGAAGGATGGAAACAGCATCGAATGACGTCGACGGTGAGGTTTTAATATCTGCTTCATGACCAGAAATGGATGTCTACGATCTTTACGGTAATGCCCCTTACATCTCCCTTCTTACATCTTGGACCTTTTAATCACTTAAATCTTGTCTCTGATGTTTTATGTATGTCTAAGAGCGCTTTCACAAGTCATAATCCATTTGACTAGCCTGAATCAGAGTGAAATTGGTGCTTTTCTTTTTGTTTTCTGTATAGTCACAAATTAAAGCGGCCCAAATAAATAAATAATTTGCTGAGGGGTATGTACAAAAGAGCAGGACTGAAGTTTTTTCACATTGACTCGACACTGATCTACTCACAAATTCCTTCTCCTCCAGTTTATCTTGAATGACTTTATAAACGTCACTATTTTTGTGGGCTTTTTGATGTCCAGATGTCAAGCAAACAAAGTCCAGGTCAGTCCTCTGTTGTTGTTAAGCTCAAGTGAACCTGTCGTTTACCTGTGTCCATCTCAACAAATTTTGGTTAATTTCCTGCAATTGGGTCAGATTATGCGGGTTCGAAGTGGTTGTTTTGGTCCCCACCAGAGTACGATTGCTGCGTTCACAACTACCCAAACAAACTGCACCAGAGTTTGATTGAGTGTTGGCTTGTGAAAAGTGCCCTAAAAGTTGTCTGTTCCTCGGTTCAAAGTGCAACGAGGATCACTCCTTTGCTGCCGTCGTCCCTAGATTGTGGAACAGACTCCCTCTTAACATTAGTAGTGCTAAAACCTCCAAGTCACGTCTCGGAGGCGTGCCTTGCTTTGAAAATAGTTGGATTGGTGTAAATTGCATTACATGTGTTGCATATAAAGTTTCAACAGAATGAAGCCGTGACATACTATACTGAATTCAAACCCCAATATTGATTCCTTCCACTTCAAGGTCATGGGAGGCTGATTCCTATCCCTGCACGTATAGTGGCTGAGAGGTGAGCCTTAACAGAGTTTCCAATAAAACTGCTCTGCATGTCTTTGGACGTAGACACGTGAACATTCAAATAGAGAAATCATTGAAAAACAAGTCCAGACAGAAAGGCCTAATCTGATCGACGGGTGTTAAGCCAGAACTTTCTTGCTTTTAGGTGACGTTGTTGCCAACATTACCTATGTCAATATTTATGAGGGATACATGTCTGAATGTGCCAATATGAATCGACATCTTACCATAAACTGTGTGCTCCATCCGTTTCATCGCTCCATTTATCATAGCACTGCGATCAGGGTTTCTAGTTCAAGTTGTGATTCTTGCTTTGGACAACTGCTAGGGGTAGATATGATGCTAACGATATATGAACAAGTAGATCGAACTTCTTGTTCATATGAAAATATAAACATACAGAAGATATGTTATCACCGTCTCTGTTGCACAACTTGTTTTGTCTTTGTGATAGCAGTGGCAACAAAAATACCACTTCGAATGCTAAGGGGGAAAGTTGAAGAGTTCTGACTTTAACGAAGTGTTTCAGTTGACTAAATCTAACCATACTTCAACCATAGTTTATTTGCCATAACCAGGATTTCCCCTCATCAAACCAGATCTCATGCGCAGATACTGTACAAAACAAACTAACTTTAACTTTGAATTGAATGTAATCCAGGGAATCGTCCTGTTACGTATCAGCGTTGTTCCCTCAGAAGGGTTGTTTTTTCTGTTTCTTCCTCACCTTTCAATCACTTTTGGGTCCTAAACCCTTCCTTCCCTTCTTGCCCCTCTAACTCCTCCTATCCACCTTTACTTCCTTCCCTCATTTCTCTGTTCCCTCCCTCCGTGTCTCTCTGCCTCTCCTCCCCGGTGTGTGAGCGCTGAGAGTGTTTGCGTTCTCCTGGAGACTTCTCCTGTCAGTGTGCTTGTTCAAACCCCAGAGAGAACAGACTGGATTAATAACAACCTGCTTCAGCCTGTCATCTCCTGGGGGAGAAGGGGAAGGGACGGAGGGCAAGGTAGGCGATAGAGAGAGAGAGAGAGAGAGAGAGAGAGAATACAGAAGACAAGAAGGAAAAATTACGGGAAGAAGAAGGGAGGAACAATAGAATGAAATGAAGGAGGGAAAAGCAGATAATTAGGAAGGTCAGAGAGAGAAAAGAGGACGGGGGAGGAATAGAGGGCTGGAAGAAAAGAAAGAGGGAGACAGAAAGAATGAATGAGGAAAAGGAAAATGGGAAGGATGGATAGATGCAGAGGAAGAAGAAGAAGAAAAAATGGGGTTAAGTGAAGAAGCAAAATGAAGGAGGGATGAATGGAGGGATGGAGAGAGGCATCAGGACGCCTGGAGAGAGAACTCCTGTGGGATCGACCTGGAGGAGTGTTAATTAGAAAATTATTTTCTCCTCCCCCTCTTCATTAGCACCCTTCCTCCTCCTCCTCCTCTTCTACTCCCTCTCTCCCCCTGTGCCTCCTTCATCCCTCCGCCTCTCCACCGTTCTGTCTTTTAATTAACCTCCTCTCTCCTTTCTTTTCACGAAGGGAAGTCTCACCTTCACCTCGTTCTATCCCACCCTCCTCCTCTTCACACAGGCTTCGTCTCCAGGATTAAAAATAGAGAGCAGAAATAAAAGGTCTTATTTTATCTGCCGATGAGTCACATCTGATCTCATCACTGCTGCTTGAACATGAGCAGCCATCAATTAACCTGGAAATCAACCTCTTTAGCTTGACTAATTGATATAACAATTGATGTTGATATGATAATATTGTGATTCAATTTACAGACAGTTCTTGAAAGGCTTTCTCTTTGACAGTCTGTAATTGGAAAAATCTTTGCATAACTTGTAATTAAATACACAGAAGTATATTGTAACCTTACACCTATGTGTAATAGTTGAACATTTTATAACCACCCTAATCAAAATCTGTTAAAAGTTCAACCTCATCAAATACCAACGCTTACGGTTTTTGCACTTTTCGTATGTGTTTTTTTAAATTCATCATCCAGTAAAAAACACTACGCACGGACACCACAAATATACCAATGCATTTTATCATTTTATTTGTTGGGAAAATTAGAGTAAGATATCATACTGTTCGTATGATATCTTAAGAAAAAATGATTGCTCCTTTTTCATTCCTTTTCCTACGAATGTCCAGCATCATTTTATGCTCGTTACATGCATTCATTCTTTTCAAAATAAACTTCTGTCTTCACAGGAAACAACTTCCTTAGGATTAGGCAACAAAACTACTTAGTCAGGCATAGGAAAAGATCGACTTGGTTAGGTTTTGACAACAAAACTACTTAGTTATGCTTAGGGAAAGATTGTGGTTTGGCTTGAAATAAATCCGGAAGTGGCGTTACTTAAATATGTAAGTCATGTGACAAATAAATCAACGTTGACTTTTGGTTTCACACGGGACATGAACGCCGGTCTCCTGGTGAAAGTCTGGTATTTTTAGACCCACCCATCCACCCCGACCTCCTCTCTGCGTGGCGTTCGCCGCTCTTTATATTTCATGGTTCAAAATTACACTAATTGATTTTGTGGGATATACACGAATAACAGTGCATTACTATTCATAGGTATAGCTACGAACAGTGCATGAGACCAGCCTGTTTTGTTACCTAAACCTAACTTCCTGTGAAGTAGAGGGGTATCTAGAGCGTCATAGTTTGACGCCGAGGGTCCGTATCCAATCCTTAAACCTCCACACATTTGCACAAAATGTGTTTTATTAACACATCAACAACAAAGGCTTCAACCACAGGATGTCATCAGCGTTCTGCCTTAAAAAGCTGGTTGACCTGTTTAAAGCAGCAACCTGTTCTTCTGTTCTCATCTTCAGCAACATACATACGAACACACACTCATCATGTCTCCATGTACTTGAGGAAATAGCATTATACAGCAACGCTTACGTAAACACACACCTTATCTAACAGTTCCTGTGCCTCAGGCAGTGTGAAGCTTCTCATTGAGCATGCATTTCAAAGCCTCCATGAGTGTGTGTGTGTGCAGTGCAGTCCACTGGTGTAAACTCATTCCCAAGATGACACACTGCACACAGATTCAAACAGGGAATCAAACAAGCAAGTGTGCAGCACTGTTGTCACCCGAAGAACAGATCAGATCTTCAAGAAGTGTGTTTCTTAAGAATGAAAGTTGTTAGTCTTCTCAATGACGCCCACATAGTTTTAAATTATACATAAGAGGGCTGGTTTAAGGGTGAAAATGTTTATGATCCTCACACAGCACCTCAGTAATCATCTTAACTCTCAACTAGAAAAGTCAGTTTTCTGGAGGAAATGCTCACGTTATCTGCCTGAAAAGCGAGAAAGTTATGAAATAAACCAGGAGTCAAATGTGAATACATTTTATATCTGTACATTCAACACAGAGGTTGCACTGGAAGCAGGAGGAAAGTATTGCCTAGTTCTGTCAAAGGTGCCTTCCAACGTTTTCTTATTTACACGTATGCTCTTGTTGATCGTGAAGAAATCTTGACTTGTAACTCGTGTGCCAAAGTGACTGCATACAGCGCCTTAGAAGTCCTGTCCGCATCACCAAGTTGCCAGCTTCACACACTTCTCTAGAAGTTGGTGCAGGCTACAAAACTTTCAAAATACTTCCTGAACTGCTCACACACTACAGGACTTTTTGTCCCAGACTGTTGTCATGTTGATATGGGGATGCACAAACTAGGCAACTGATCACAGACGAGGTGCTGATTACAAGATTGTTCCAGTTGGAGGTAATCACTGAGACAAAGATTACCATTTTCAACAAACACATGCGAAAAGTCACAGTCGCTGCCTCCAAATCATCTCAGACTCGTCTCCGAGGTGCTCCAACTACGAGCACATCTGTAAAGTGTAATGTCCTAAGGGCCTGTGACTGTGTCACTGTGAGGGTCACTAGTTGCCACTTGGTTGAAGCCTATATCTACCCCTGGTTTCAGTGCTCGGACGCTGACTCATGTCTCTTTGTCAGAGGTAGTGAGAGTGCTGTCCTGTTGTTGCTCTATCTGTATAGGGTTGTGTGAATCTGCAGAAGTACCACGTGAACCTGTCTGTGGGATTCACTCACCAGTTAGCTTCTTCTCTTCTCTGGAGTCTCTTGGAGCGGGTTAGGTCTGTGTGGCCTGCCTTCGCTGGTTCTTTTGTTTTATTTTGTGTTCTAGTCAGCTGCTCGACAGCACTGTTTTAGTTTTGGTCTTTTCAAGATATATTGAGTGTATAGGGAGCCTTCCTTTTAGGCCCGTTTTCATTTGGTGTTTCCCAACGTTTCCTCTCCCTTTTAACTTTTAACCTTTAGATTCCCCTGGTCCACAATTGCGTCCCTCTCCCCGTTCCCCTGACAATCCCATTCTAACTGTTGCTATGATAATGTGAAGGTGCACAAACTACACAATCACAGATGAGTTACTGATTACAAGATTGTTCCAGGTGGAGGAGAGATCTATGATTGGTGAAATGATTGCGACAAAACCTGCTTTCACTTCAAGCTAAGATTGCAACCAACTGAGTACCCCCTTCGCTCACTCCTCCCTTTCCAAGACTGTGGTAAGCCGCCGAGTGCAAAACCGTGGTAATCCTCACCATAATAACACTACTTAAGGAGCAACAGTCCGCGGCTCACGTTATGGTAACATGAGAACTACGGTGGCCTTCAGGTAACGTAAAAACGTGAGAGTTTGGTTTGTCTCCCTATGTAGATATGAAGGACTCATTCAAAGCTAACGAAACACAACGATTCTTAGTTTCAGGTGATTATACACTAATAAAAACATAATTTTATATATATATTATTTTCCATTTCTGCTAATCGATCTCCAAAAGGCCACAAAATCAAATGAATTGTTTTACACTGGTTTAATTACTTTCAATTCAAAGGGTCAAAAGGAAGGCGAAGTAATAACACAGGTGTTGACAGCAATTGACCAGAGGTATAAACAGTACAAACATAATATATAGTTTGTATTAAAACACTGAGTAAACAGGGTTTTTTTAGGAACACTTCCCCTTCTGAGGCTTTGAGTTATTCTATGTTTTAATTGTTTTGTTCTTGAGTCTTAATTAACACATCAGAGAGCTACAGTGTCCTCTGATGCCATCACCCTGAGGATAAGCAACTCCAAGCACCTCTGAAATTAAATTAAACTGTGAAAGGTTCATTGTTGTTTTGTGGTAGCTGTGTTGAGATTAGAAACATAGCAAGTTACATTTCCAGTGTTTTGATCCTCTCGGTTCAGGCTGCTTTAACACCTAAATGTTCCCTAGAGGAGCTTCAGCCATCACCCACAAAGTCTCTATGAATATGTTTCTAATGTCACTATTATGACTTTAAAGAAGGGCCTTCTTCAAACTGTGTCATGCCTTCTGACCCCATAATGCAGGGAGTTAACATATCCATGTTAAAACACATTCCTACCTTGAATCTGGGTCAAAGACAAAAGATAACAGAGATCTGACGCTGACAAACAAGACAGATCTGACAGTCAGAGACAACATGTTGTTTGTTGGAGGGCTGAGACAGACACACATTATGACACACAGATGTCAAGTAATTTATTGCACCAACTTTTGATCTGTGCTCCCTTGAACTAAAACAAAAAATTGAGCTTTTGTTGCACCCCCTTCTGTTGGATTACACTCACTTTAACTGCAATTTCTGTTGGGAGCATTTAAACACATTGATAATTGCTGGCACTAAATCAAGATATATAGAAAAGGGTTGATGAAAAGTTTAGAGGAGTAGCACTAAAAGCAGCAAAGCTCTCAATTCCCAGAAGCAACGGGAAAATGAATAGGAAAGCAGCCCCATGGTGGACAGAGGAACGCAGTAAAGCCATTAAAGAAAGGAATGGAGCTTTAAAAGTATTAAAGAGAACCCATAATTTTCAAAAGCTAATTGAATATAAAAGGGCACAGGCACAAGTAGGGAAAGCTGTGAGAAAAGCAAAGTAAAAAAAGGGCTGGAGGGAATTCTGTAAGAAAATAGGCAGATCAACTCCTGTGAGTAATGTATGGGGAATGATAAAAGAAAGATGAGGGAAGTCCGAAGAGAATGGCAGTATTAAAAGCTGGAGAGGAAACCGCTATATAAAGCAGAAATAATAGCCAAGACGTTCACTGAAATTTATAGTTCTAATAGTCGAACAGAGGAAGGGAAACGAGGGGGAGAAGAAACCAGAGAAGCATATCCAGAGTTTTTACAGAGTGCACGGAGTACGATGGATGTTCCTTTTTTACTATACGAGGAATGAGGAGAGCTACAGCCACAGCTGAGGGAAGATTACCTACCGGTTGGAAAGATGCAGTTATTATACTTCTAATAAAACCAGGAAAGGACCCGGCAGGTCCAACAAGCTATACAGAGCAATTGCACTTACGTCACATGTCGGGAAAATAATGGTTGGGATGATTACAAGGCCGTTGTAGAAAGTAGAGGACTGCTTTCTGGGGAAGACGGGAGGGGAACAACGGATCCACTACTTTGTTTAGGGAAAGAAATGAGAAAAGCCCAATCCTACTTTTAGTGTATTTTATGATGTAAACTTAAGTATAGTTCAAGTATAATCCCAAGTGTACTTTATGTAATTAGTATACTAATATCAATGTACTAGTAGTATACCTGTAAGTGTACTACTTCAATACTTCTTGGGACTAAATTGGCCCACTTTTTAGTTTACAACTTTAAATGTAAAAGTCGTAAACTTTGAGTATACAACTTGTTTACATCCAAGTTGTATTTTGTACTGCAACTATATTATGAACTATACTACAAATGAACTTATAGCTATACTGTTAGTCTACTAGTTATATACTTGTAGCTAGGGATGCACCGATACCGATACCAGTATCGGGTATCGGGTCCGATACTGTGCTCATGTACTCGTACTTGCAAAACGGCTCTGATACAAAGGCACCGATACCACTTTACGGCAGCGTGACATTAACCTATTGTCACCATCTTTAGACTCCTTGGTCCGTGTTTAAACGGGTCAGGTGGGTTGCAGACATCGCCGCAGACCCCTGGCGCCTTTTACGTGGGCCGAGCGCTACCAAAAAAGTGGTATTGGTGCATCCCTACTTGTAGCCCACTTTATGAAAGTACACTTTAAAGAATACTCTCAGTAAACTACTAGTTTAGTTTTTTTACTGCAAGTATCATAAGTCATCAGCCTGAAGCAGCTGGCACCGTGCAGCCAGCAGGAGAGCACGGAGCTGAACAACACAGAAAATAACTCAACCACAGAGGTATTAAAAAAACAAAAGAAATGGAGGAGTGCAAAAGGGACAAACTGGGGCCAGAGGTGCCTGTTGTCTCTTTGGGAAAGAAGTTAAACCAGTCTTAGTGGCACAGAATAGGTGTTTATTCACCCGCGTGCAGCAGAACTAAAGTGCCTGTTCACTTGTTTTAAGCCGTCCAGCTGGATATGAACACCAGCTAAATGTAATGAGATTTACAAAGTGAAGATGACCCCGAAAAGGGAAAGTAATTAAAACTATAATTGGGTTGAACTCTCTGTCATTCGTGTGCCAGCCAGTGTGTCGCATGTGGTAAACCCTCACATGTGGAGAACGTCTTCATACACCAACAACTAATGAGTAGAGTCTTGGATAGAGATTTGTCATGTGACAACATTTCTGCCAGCTTCTTCTGGTGCCAATCCTTTATGTCTCACACCGTCACTCTCACAGAGAAGCAGCGGGAACCGTTTATAAGAGCCTGTTACACGGAGCAATTGAAAATCAGCACACGTACAAGTGCATGCATGCATGCGTGCTCTCATTCACTACATAAACCATGACATGAGATACACAAAGAGCTGCAACAACAGTTTGCATTAACCTTTTACACGTGCATTAAAAATGAATATAATGTACTCAAGTGGGTATTTGCATAATAGAAATGTTTACTGCTGGCAGTCCTCCAGATGTTGTAAACATGCATGGCTTCACATGGACATCATTGTCAGACAACCGCACATGTGGACATCTACACACAGATGACACGGCTCAGTCATGAAGGTTTATGTCCTGCATGTAAAACTCTTTGTCGAAAGGAGGCACACACTCAGTATATTTATAGCTGCTCATATCCACACATACAATATACACTTGTCATATTGTAAAAGCTTAATTTGTGCTTAAAGGAGAATATTTGTTACAGCTGCTATATCCCATTTACATTTACATCTACACCTCGCTTCTATTTCCCGAGTCATTTTACAATGCATGCCACTTCTAATTACATTTAACTGTATCAAACTGAGGTTTAAATACAAGCTGTCCTCACTAAAAACGCCTCCCTAAATTAGGAGATGGGAATGTGACAGTTTGACGTTGTTTTGAGGGAGTATCTCCTGACAGAGACTTCCACTGCAAGAAAAAAATAATGATCCTCACACACAACTTGCTTCCTGTCAGATCAAGACAGGCTAATCCACTTTTAATCATAACACTGACGCACACAAACTGCTAATCATGCAAAATGCTGCACAGTCGAAGCGACTTTTAGAGACACACGTGGGGACATTTGAGACGTACATTCATGACACAATGAGATCCCCATCCAGTTAATGAACTCACTTCAAAATCCCATGTTCATGTCTTATTATCTGTATTTGCAGAGCTCATTATCAGCACATCAGCTCATCCTGAATATGTCAAGACATTTCTGTAGTTATTACTAATAAACTTCAATTTTAAAGTACCGTTCTCATTCCCAGGTCATCAAATACCAACTAACTCTAATGTAAACCCATCCACGGCAATATTAGATTCTCAGAGCAACTGCTCCGTCCATTCATTCACTTCGTCGGCGTAGGGAGAAGGTCTGGGTGGTGGATGGGTCAAATAAACAGGACTTGCACCCAGGAGACCGCTGCTCGTGTCCTGTGTGAAACCCACGTGTACCTAACTTACGTAACTTACAAACATACTTATTTTAATCCAAATCATGATCTTTTCCTAAAAATAATCAAGTAGTTTTGTTGCCAAACTAACACAGGACTTTCACCCAGGAAACCACTGGTTGTGTCCCGTATGAAACCAACGTAAAGTAATAAGTAAACATATGTAACTAACTTACGTCACGGACAAAACATACTTGATGTTACGTAACAAACATACTTAGTTTAACCCAAATCATCATCTCTTCCTAAACCAAACCACGTAGTTTTGTTTGAATTCACAACCATGTGTTGAAGTCGATCGGATATCCTGCATGTTGAAAAATGATGCTAAAGGGGGTACCGACCCAGTGCGTTAGAAAATGACGCCAAGGGGTCCTGAAAAAACATCGGTATGTGACCAGTTGGGATGAGAACGGGTCGACAATACATGCATAAAGTTCAACATACAGTGCTTCACATATGAACATAAGTGAAGGATAAACTTTTGGAATATGTTTTCACTGGAAAACTGTGTGCTGGCATCACAGTAAGTGTGGTTTTGGTTTGGATGGACACTATCGCCCCAAAATGCAGTGGGACGTGGAGGCAGTCATCACGGTTGATAAAAAGTGACAAAAGTGACATATGACGCACAAATAGACATAAATCACACTGACTGACTGACAGACAGCGCAGCTACAACAGAAACTGTATCATATAGTTCAATGTAAGATGATGTTTATTGAGAGTCTTTATGATGAGCTGTACTAGTTTACATGCCTGACGGGGCCCTGCTGGTAATCTGCATGTCCATGTACAGCATAATATCCTGCGTGTCATAGTATCGAAAAGACAAGAGAAAACAAGATGAGAGGCAGCAAGAGAAGACATAACAAGAGAGCACAAGCAGGGAACATGGAGGAAAGAGATGAAATGAAAAGAGACAAAGTAGAAAGAAGAAGTGTGAGAAGAAAGTGAGATGTGAATAACTTCTCTGGAGATGATCCTTGCAGTAAATCCACAAAGCAACAGTTGAATTAGACGCTTTCCTTTAGCCAACAAGCCGCAGGTCTACTGTGTTCTAACCAAACCATCTGTCACAATACAACCTTGCTGGCTAATTAGCTAGCTATTTAAAGCCATATGTCATATTGTCTCTCTCCAGCTCTGTAACGGCTATCAATGACAAACCATATGTCCTGTAAATGGCACAGATCATTCTCCTCTATGGATAGCAGTGCTTTCAGTCATCTAAAAATTATCCCTCCCCATAATCTTCATAGCCAACAAACACATGACTTTCAGTCAGTAACACTACTCAGATTCATCAGTCACATGGACACCTCTCTATCTTCAGTGAAACAAAGAGTCATCAGACATTAGCCTGGCCCTGCCCATAGAGCATTGAGGGGAATGGACTGCTTGTTGCATTGCTGTCCAGTGCAAAGACAAAAAATAAAAAACTGACGTCGGGCCAGTGGAGCGGAGCGGAGGCCATCAGACGGCAGGGACGGGCTCCTCGTTAGGTCAGCTCGTTAGAGCACCTCGTTAGGACACGTCCTGCATCATTAATTTAGGCGGCCTGCCAGACAGAGATAGATGGAGGAAGTTATCTTGGTTAGAGGAAGGTATGGTTTCTCTCTAAATCTATTACAGATCTATGTATGTACTGTATGTGTGTGTGTGTGTGTGTGTGTGTGTGTGTGTGTGTGTGTGTGTGTGTGTGTGTGTGTGTGTGTGTGTGTGTGTGTGTGTGTGTGTGTGTGTGTGTGTGTGTGTGTGTGTGTGTGTGTGTGTGTGTGTGTGTGTGTGGTCTCACAGGTTGTGGAGACCTCATTGCAGGCCCCATTAGGTGATGCCTCGTGGCAAATAGAATGAAGAGAGAGAAGAAGAAGAAAGGGAGAAACAGATAATCAGACGAATGTGGCCAATTTAACATCTGTCGCTTTATACCTCAGATAAGTGAATCGGACACCTGATAAAAAAACAGAGCTTGCTGTCGAGTTTGGAAAGTATTTCATGGAATCTGTTGTTGTCTCCACTTGTGAAATCCTTTCAAATGTTTTATTGGGTATATTTATGTGTGTTTGTTTTTATAAACTGTTGGCTTGTTTACAACCTGTTGATAGTCTGACAGCTAGTGTTTGTTTTGTTTGTGAGACTTGCCATGTTCTTGGCAATTATTTTGGTTAGTATGACATTAATGTATCTGATAAAATAAGTTTTAATAAACCAGAGTTATCCTTTAAGTACTAATGCCAAATAATAGAGATGCCTCTGATACATTCCTGCCGTAAAACTGTCCTCTTCTAATTGAAATCAGTTTGCCTCAGGGTGACACTGTAAAACTAGACGCAAAAGTTACTCATCCACTTAACATGAAATATTAGGTCAGGATTAGAGAGTGAGAGAGAATAGAGAAGAATAGAAGAATAGAAGACAAGAGTCTTGCTTCAAATCTAAAGACTGACTAAAGGTGCAAGGTGAGCCGCTGTGCAATGCCCCTATAGCCGGAGCAGCTGTGTTACTGTAGATGACTGTTGAGCTGAATGCGTGAAAATAAGAGCTGAAGAATCAAACCATCTACGGATGAAAAGGAATTTTAAAAGCTGAAATGTTGATCTGAGGGATAAGAACCCAGCACATTTATAACATATGAACTCTGTGTTACCCGGACGGCAGGTTCTGCATCTTCAAACCAGTACATTTATCATGAGTGAAATGACCGCCATGACATTTTTTTCCCTGACACCAGGGTGACAAGTGTCGTAAATCAGATGAAGTGATCCTGCAGTTCTGCTGTTTAACGTGCCGCACGCCAGTGGAAATGTCAACAGGATAATGGGCATTTTACAGAAAGTAGATATGGTGATGTCTGCCCTCAGGGAGGGTGAGAGGCTGAGAATCCAAGTAGGAGGGTGGAGGCAGTAGAGTGAAGACAGAAACACACGGGCAGGGTCTTTGCAAACCAAAGATTGAAACCACATTTTAGGCAAAAAATTATTCATTCCTGGATTTCTGTGTGGCTTGTAATGTCTGAATGGGTGCAATGTTTGACCGTGGGCAGGAATGAAATCAGTGAATGGATTGATGAAGTGTAGAGAGATGAACAGTGAGTGAACATGTGTTCTGACTCAGGCTGTTCTCATACACCACTGTGGTTGCAATTCTTCTGAAACATCGAGAGTTGTTAGTTCTTTTTTTTCAGACATTTTTTAAATCTTTTTTTTTCAGGCTTTTTTTCAGACTTTTTCAGATCTTTTTTTCAGACTTTTTGTTTTGGACATTTTTTCAGACTTTTTTTTGGGACATTTTTTCAGACTTTTTTACAGACATTCTTTAGATCTTTTTATTCATACATTTTTCAGATATTTTTTTTCAGACTTTTTGTTTTGGACATTTTTTCGGACTTTTTTTTCCAGACATTTTTCAGATCTTTGTTTTCAGACTTTCTTTTAGATCTTTTTTCAGATCATTTTTTTTCAGCTGGGAGGAGACCACGGGGAAGACCCAGGACTAGATGGAGAGATTATATCTCTACTCTGGCCTGGGAACGCCTCGGGATCCCCCAGTCAGAGCTGGTTAATGTGGCCCGGGAAAGGGAAGTTTGGGGTCCCCTGCTGGAGCTGTTGCCCCCGCGACCCGATCCCGGATAAGCGGTTGAAGATGGATGGATGGATGGATTTTTTTTCAGACTTCTTTTTTAGATCTTTTTTCAGATAATTTTTTTCAGACTTTTTTTGGGACATTTTTTCAGACTTTTTTACAGACATTTTTTAGATCCTTTTTTTCAGATTTCTTTTTAGATATTTTTTTTCAGACTTTTTTTTCAGACATTTTTTCAGACCTTTTGTTTCGGACATTTATTCAGACTTTTTTTCAGACATTTTTTAGATATTTTTTTCAGACTTTTTGTAGACTTTTTTTCAGACATTTTTTCAGACATTTTTTTTGGGACATTTTTTCAGACTTTTTTACAGACATTTTTTTAGACCTTTTGTTTCGGACATTTATTCAGACTTTTTTTCAGACATTTTTTAGATATTTTTTTTAGACTTTTTGTAGACTTTTTTTCAGACATTTTTTCAGACCTTTTGTTTCGGACATTTTCAGATCTTTTTTTCAGACTTTTTGTTTTGGACATTTTTTCAGACTTTTTTTTGGGACATTTTTTCAGACTTTTTTACAGACATTCTTTAGATCTTTTTATTCATAAATTTTTCAGATATTTTTTCAGACTTTTTTTACAGACATTTTTTTAGATCTTTTTTTTCAGACTTTTTTTTAGATATTTTTTTTCAGACTTTTTTTTCAGACTTTTTTTCAGACCTTTTGTTTCGGACATTTATTCCGACTTTTTTTTAAGATATTTTTTAAATCTTTTTTTTTCAGGCTTTTTTTCAGATCTTTTTTTTCAGGCTTTTTTTCAGATCTTTTTTTTCAGACTTTTTCAGATCTTTTTTTCAGACTTTTTGTTTTGGACATTTTTTCAGACTTTTTTTTGGAACATTTTTTCAGACATTTTTACAGACATTCTTTAGATCTTTTTATTCATACATTTTTCAGATATTTTTTTCAGACTTTTTGTTTTGGACATTTTTTCAGACTTTTTTTCAGACATTTTTTAGATCTTTTTTTTCAGACTTTTTTTTGAGGTTTTTTTCAGACATTTTTTAGATATTTTTTTTAGACTTTTTGTAGACTTTTTTTCAGACATTTTTTCAGACCTTTTGTTTCGGACATTTATTCCGACTTTTTTTTAAGACATTTTTTAAATCTTTTTTTTTCAGGCTTTTTTCAGATCTTTTTTTTCAGACTTTTTCAGATCTTTTTTTCAGACTTTTTGTTTTGGACATTTTTTCAGACTTTTTTTTGGGACATTTTTTCAGACTTTTTTACAGACATTCTTTAGATCTTTTTATTCATACATTTTTCAGATATTTTTTCAGACTTTTTTTACAGACATTTTTTTAGATCTTTTTTTTCAGACTTTTTTTTAGATCTTTTTTTTCAGACTTTTTTTTCAGACTTTTTTTCAGACCTTTTGTTTCGGACATTTATTCCGACTTTTTTTTAAGACATTTTTTAAATCTTTTTTTTTCAGGCTTTTTTTCAGACTTTTTGTTTTGGACATTTTTTCAGACTTTTTTTTGGGAAATTTTTTCAGACATTTTTACAGACATTCTTTAGATCTTTTTATTCATACATTTTTCAGATATTTTTTTCAGACTTTTTTCAGATATTTTTTTCAGACTTTTTGTTTTGGACATTTTTTCAGACTTTTTTTCAGACATTTTTTAGATCTTTTTTTTCAGACTTTTTTTTGAGTTTTTTTTCAGACATTTTTTCAGACCTTTTATTTCTGTCATTTTTTCAGACTTTTTTTTCAGACATTTTTTCAGACATTTTTCAGATCTTTTTTTTTTCGAACATTTTTTCAGACATTTTTCAGATCTTTTTTTTCAGACTTTTTTCCAGATCTTTTTTTGAAGACTTTTTGTTTTGGACATTTTTTCAGACTTTTTTTTCCAGACATTTTTCAGATCTTTGTTTTCAGACTTTCTTTTAGATCTTTTTTCAGATCATTTTTTTCAGACTTCTTTTTTAGATCTTTTTTCAGATCATTTTTTTTCAGACTTTTTGTTTTGGACATTTTTTCAGACTTTTTTTGGGACATTTTTTCAGACTTTTTTACAGACATTTTTTACATCCTTTTTTTCAGATTTCTTTTTAGATCTTTTTTTTCATACTTTTTTTTCAAACTTTTTTTCAGACCTTTTTTTTCAGACATTTTTTCAGACCTTTTGTTTCGGACATTTATTCAGACTTTTTTTCAGACATTTTTTAGATATTTTTTTCAGACTTTTTCTAAACTTTTTTTTCCAGACATTTTTTCAGACCTTTTGTTTCTGTCATTTTTTCAGACTTTTTTTTCAGACTGTTTTTCAGATATTTTTTTTCGGAAATTTTTTTAGATATTTTTTTCAGAAAAAAGATTTTCAGACATTTTTCAGATATTTTTTTTCAGACTTTTTTCAGATATTTTTTTTCAGACATTTTTGTTTTGGACATTTTTTCAGACTTTTTTTGTCCGACATTTTTCAGATCTTTTCTTTCAGACCTTTTTTTCGGACATTTTTCAGACTTACGTCAAATTCGTTGTTATTTTAAGTAGTTTTAACACCACAGGGGCTCGTGCCAGCACGATGAGCACTCTGCATAAAGTGGGCGTGATTGTTGGATTGTCGGTATCTCAGATGCTTTCTGGCGACCTGACAAGCATTTAGTTTGGAGCGTACTGATCCTGTTAACCTGTCCCCGCAACACATGGCCGCTGTCGACCAGATAAAAGCAATAAAAAGTATCATTCCTAACTACTACTGCCTTCCAACGGTATTCCTTGACGTTGCATTTTGAGGAATGGCACATGAGTGATGCTAAAGAGAGACTGCACATGTCATGTGTCACTGGGCTGAGTTGAGATAATGATGAACCCTCAGAATCACAAAGACATTTCTCCTCCTGTAAAGGCTAAAGACATTTATATTTCATTTTTCACTGAAGCTCTTGGCCCCGTTGACTTACAATGAGTACATCAGTGGAGAAATTCAATTTCTAGACAATCATAATTTTAAGCAAGCAGCAGTAAGGTGTGTAAAGTTCAGAAGCAGAGCGTAACCCCTGAGTGAACTCACGGAGAGGAATGAGCAAAATAAATAAGGAAAATAAAGGTAAATAAATCTAAGGAGGCAGGTAGAAGGGATTTCTTAAAGGATTATACCTGTGTGTTTTTTTAATTCTGTGTGAAGGATCTAGGTTGCCTCTCTCTTTTACAGTTGTCATGCTGCTGTCAGCTCTGTTAAAAAATATCATTCTTCCTTCAGGGGAGGCCATTAGATGCCATTTATTCATGCAAACCTGTCACCTACAAAATGTGTTTATAATACTGCCTGGGTTACATTCACTGGCACATAAAAATCTTAGTTAAGGTAAGATAAGGATGGTGGTTTTGATCAAATATTGAGAAGTCAACACATCCCCCTCATGTGCTTCAAGACAGTGCTAACTTTTTTGAACCATTGAACCATAATAAAAGTGACAAAGATATTTAATATATAGCTTTGAATCAAGTCTTTAGACTGTTGTTGGTGGTGCTCTAAAGGTGCTCCATCCTAAGTGCTTGTTGGATGGTCGCCCCTCTCCCCATCCGAGTTTGGAACTGGGGGGCTGTGTCCAACCCTTTCTGTAACTTTTCCAAAACCAACAATCATGTCCACTTCATCAGCTTTTTGGATGTTTGAATATCTTTGGAAAACCCCTCCCTCCACAAATGTTCCGATATTAGATAGGATGGGGTGTCTAATAAGAGTGAAAGTAGGCACTACTCGCTCTCAAGCTGTCTTTTTCATTCTTTACACAACAATTTCATGTCATTTTTTCTTCTGTACGACCGAGTGCAACACTATGAATGCCTTCAGAAAAGAAAGCGGTTGCTGTTATCGCAGCTTCCACGTCTCTATGATGGCAGGGTTGTCACTCCGCCTTTGAGTGTGGCTGTTCGTAACACACTTTTGCCTTTTGACATGTTGCACAAACTAGATCATTTCAAGCATATACACCCACCATAAACCTCTAAGAAATGCTGGATTACATTCTGATCAACAGGGTTCTGGGTCCATACACAACAAACATCTAAATCTCTGGTCACAACTATTCTAGAAGTTGTAGCAGTCTGGAGGTTTGTGTTTGACAAATGATGTTCAGCACTCCAGTCTGCATGGTCAGACTTTGACAGATAGTTCCTGGTTCATCAGAAAGTCATCCTTCCAGAGCAGGAACTAATTGGGTGACAGGAATTACGGCCCGGGAACCAAAACTGGAACTAGATTACTGCAATCAAAATGCAGATACAGGTTTCTGTCTTGTGGCTGATAAGGGCCTATGCTGTCCCAAAGCAAGGGGACATGTTAAGAGGTGGATTCACCTGTCTTCTGTCATGAAAGGTGCAACTTCATTATAGCCATGCAAAATATTGTGCAAGACCGTGCGAGAAAGTGTGGCGCGGGCCTCCGTAGATGGCGCGCCCACTACGAGCATGCACAGAGGTGTTTATGATCAGCACGTTGTTCGTTGCAGTATGCCCTGAAACGCCAGAGGGCATAGAAACTAAATATTCCGTGGATAAGCAAGAAGTCAACGAGTGGTACCGGAAATGAAAGTAGGCTGCCTGGCAACCGTAGTAAACACTAAACACCGACGTACGTACAGCCAAACATTGCATCTGTGTACTGTCATTATTACTGTCGCTTACCTCCAAGTCTAAATGACTTTCTGTCTCTCGGGGCTTCCCCTCGGGTCGCCACTCTTTCCATGAGACATTTTTTTTTTTAGCTTTACAAAACGATCTCTCATATTCTTTCACAGCCTGCAGCAGAAAGCCTCTTCTTTCCCCAGTGTGTTGCCTATTTCTCTCCAAGTATTTAATGTCATGTGACTGTCCCTGTGGTCTCTCAATGAACAGTTGTAGAGACGTCTGTACAGGTCAACCTGTTTGGCCAATCTTCCCTCAAAAGCATCCATGTTGAAAAGCTCAGCGCGCGCAGTCGGCGCGTAGATACAAAAATTCACGGGTACGCAACAACTTGTGGAGCCTTCGCACACCACGTGAAAGCCGTGATGACGCAACTTTCTGGCGTGCGCACCTCTCGCCGGCTTCACTACGGTGAGCATAAACCAAGCTTTACTTTTTAAACTGCCTACATGTAAATACAAATGTGTGTCTGGCATTTGTATTAAACATGCTACATAAATAAACGTGAACTTTGTGACTGCAGAGCATCAGCAGGCATGTGGGACTGAACCAGAGCCAACATTAGCTTTTCAAATTTGATACGAGGCATTGCAGTCAGCCAGGAGAAGGGGAATTTAGGAGGCAGGATGGAGCTTTCTGGATGAGTTGTTGTGATTGAGGCAAGTATTTTGGGACACAAGTGGGGGAGTTGCAGCAAGCACAGATGAGAGTTGTACTGATTCCCCAGTGGGAAACAGTCTGATTTTTCAGATGTTTTCAACTGTAAAAAACCCTGCAGTTGCTCAGACAAAAGAACAAGTTTTAGGACCGGTGCTGTATAATGCATGCTCTCCTAAAACAGGTCATAGAGTGTCTCATCTCAACTCAGACGCCCTCTTGTGAGGGTTCATCACCTGCCTCTTGCATAATGTATCCAACAACTCTGCCCCCCCAAAAGACTGCAGCACACACAAACAGATACCAGTTATCCTATAGAAGCTCATTCTGCCTCTTTTCTGATGGGGTTTTATTCTGATGTTTTTTAAGTGACCTCCAGACCTCTCTTTGGTTTTACAAGCCAATTATGTGGAAGGAAAGCAGAGGTTCATGTTGAGTCACAGCTCAGACTGTGATTTCTATGGTGTCTGGTTACAGATTGAGGTTTTTCTCTCTCTCTCTCTCTCTCTCTCTCTCTCTCTCTATGCCAGCTTGCGCCCATTCATCCTCTGAGTCTCTCTCCTCTCCATCTCTTTCTGTCAATAACTCACTTTTATTTTTGTCTCTCTCACCTCATTCCCTCCCTAGAGCCAGATGCATACAACTGGTTCACTTCTAAAAGTCTGTGAGGCAGTTCAATGAGGACACATCAGGTAGAAGTGTAGAGCAATATTTCTTGAGGTATAAAATGAGAAAGGCTCTTACCTTTAAGTCAGTTCTTGAAGCTGAGACACGTCTTTTCGCTCTTAAAGCTACGTCACCACACTCCCGGCGCACTTTCCCTGCGTGTTGATATTTTGACGTAGATGGGTTTACATTGTAGTTAATGGAAAGTTCGGTGCATCTCTTACCAACGCTAATGGTTGCCTTGTGCATTGGTATCTAACGCCGACGGCCGTGATAGATTGTCGGTATATAACGCCCTGGGAATCAGAATGGGCTGTATGTTTTTAGGTTCATAAAATGTACCTGAATTCACGAATATGTAGGATATTACTACTCTCCCGCTGGTTAAAAACAACAACGCATTTGGTCTTTGTGAATGGAAATGATCACATTAACTCTCTCTCTCTCTCTTTATGATTCAACAGCTTTATCACCTGCGGACACATAACAAATTACGTTTGGTTGTTCAGGAAACCTGTATGGATGTGTGTGTGTGTGTGTGTGTTTTCTTGGAGAATTGCCCTTGTACTCACATTATGAAGTCATTTTCTTTCTCTCTCAGTCAATGGAGATAAAATACTTCAGCAGCAAAATAATGATAATCAATTTCACAGTTATCGACTTTACAACAAGCTGCCTCCAGGCAGGAACCCGCGCGTAGCTTGTTGCTGTTTGTTCAATGACAATGCAACCTGTTCACACACACACACACACACACACCTACATAGTATATATTCAAACATGCAGCCTAAAGGAATAGAATAAAAATCCATAATCTTCATAATCAGATGAGAGGATGGTGTGTGTGTGTGTGTGTGTGTGTGTGTGTGTGTGTGTGTGTGTGTGTGTGTGTGTGTGTGTGTGTGTGTCTACAATTTCATTTAGCAGACGCTTTTGTCCAAAGCAACGTACATCTGAGAGTTCGTACAATACAAGTAAGGATCTAGATAGGAGGGAACATCAGCTTCAAGGCTGATCGGACATCATCATCATCATCATTAGCATCATCAACAACGTCATCAATATCATCATCATCATGAATATCCTAATCAACATCATCAATAGCATCAGTGTCATTAGGTGTGGAGGTGTTCATGAAAGAGCTAGGTCTTTTTCTTCAAGGCGGAAAGGGACTCTGTGGATCGAGTGGAGTTCGGTAACTCATTCCACCACCGGGGACTACGGAGGAGACGAGTCTAGCTAGAGACTTAGGGTCCTGTTGTGATGGGAGTACCAAGCGCCTTACATTGGCCGAGCTTAGTGGGCGGGAGGGAGTGTAGACTCGGATGAGGGAGTTCAGGATGGAGGGAGGGAGTGTAGACCTGGATGAGGGAGTGTAGACCCGGATGAGGGAGTTCAGGTTGGAGGGAGGGAGTGTAGACCTGGATGAGGGAGTGTAGACCCGGATGAGGGAGTTCAGGATGGAGGGAGGGAGTGTAGACCTGGATGAGGGAGTGTAGACCCGGATGAGGGAGTTCAGGTTGGAGGGAGGGAGTGTAGACCTGGATGAGGGAGTGTAGACCCGGATGAGGGAGTTCAGGTAGGAAGGAGGGAGTGTAGACCCGGATGAGGGAGTTCAGGTAGGAGGGAGGGAGTATAGACCTGGATGAGGGAGTTCAGGTAGGAGGGAGGGAGTATAGACCCGGATGAGGGAGTTCAGGTAGGAGGGAGGGAGTATAGACCCGGATGAGGGAGTTCAGGTAGGAAGGAGGGAGTGTAGACCCGGATGAGGGAGTTCAGGTAGGAGGGAGGGAGTATAGACCCGGATGAGGGAGTTCAGGTAGGAGGGAGGGAGTATAGACCTGGATGAGGGAGTGTAGACCTGGATGAGGGAGTTCAGGTAGGAGGGAGGGAGTGTAAACCCGGATGAGGGAGTTCAGGTAAGAGGGAGGGAGTGTAAACCCGGATGAGGGAGACATTTTTGTTGCTGTTTTGAAAGCGATCAACAGGGTTTTGAATTAGATTTCATCTGCAGAGGTCTGAGTGTGCATGCAGGGAGGCCTGCCAGTAGGGAGTTGCAGTCGTCAGTGCGTGATATTACAAGAGCCTGTACCGGGAGTTGTGTTGCATGCTCTGAGAGGTAGGGTCTGATCTTCCTGATGTTGTACAGGGCAAATTGACACGACCGAGCAATAGAGGTCACGTGTCAATAGTGACCCAGCAGGTGATGTTTTCCCAGCGCCCCCGGGCAGATTAATTTTGTCATGCTTCCTAGTATTTCACACCACTGTTCTGTCCAGTGCATTATTGATTGAAGCAGTTCTGAAGGGTCTTAAGGGTCAACACTCACACACCATACTGAGAGTTGTTTGAGGAAGTCATTCTTCCTCTCCATACTAGCTGTGAAACTTCGACTACTCCGTAAGAAAGACCGGACAAAATCCTTGTTTTGTGCACAAAGTTCAGCTGAGGTTAATATGAGGCTTCAGCAGATTGACTTAGCCAATTTTAGTTTTTACTAAAGCAACCCAGAGAGAGAGGGGGGGGGAGGTAAAAAGCAAAAGACCAACACCTATACTGTGTTTTAATACAGCTCAATTTACAATTTCATTGTTCACATCTACATATTTTTCTGTTTCTGTTGTGTGACGACCGAACTAGAGAGAAAACAGTGATATGATGATCACAGCTCATAAATACTACATGATAACCGGCGGTCGTGCTCAAGCAAACGTAAATGCAGGTTAATGACAACAGCTGTGCTGAATGATTGACTGTATCAACATTTACAATGAGGGATCACAGACAAAGTTAGAGGCGGCAAAGCGTTTGATGAGCTGCAAATCTGTGTTTAATATGCTTGCAAAACATGAAAAATTGTTGGTAAAACAATTCTAAACTGCTGCTGAAGAACAGACGCTCCGCTTCTGAAGCATTTCTGGTGGACATTGAAACCGCAACAGGAACGCCACACAGACGGATCCAGTGGACATATTGTAAGATATACATGTAACTCAGCGTACAAAATCTGAAACCATCCTTTAATTAGATTAATTAATTTGACTTTGGTGACATTAATGTTCACACACGCCGAGGGCCTCTCTGTGTCTGTCACAGCACATCTGTTTTCCCAGCCCGTATAAATGACATGATAATGTGCAAGGCGTTAAGCATGCAATAAGTACGCCTTTTTTTTTATTTTCGCGTGTCATTTGTATGCCAAGTATCCTGCACTGATTGCAATATAAACACATCTGTGTATAAGTGCTACAGTAAGAGTTAGTGATGTAGTATAAAAAGCAAGAAAGACAACTTGGTGGGTGGTTGGGGAGGTGGATGGGTCCAACAAACACAGGACTTTTGACCAGGAGACAGGTGGTGTTTTTTTGTAAGTTACGTTAGTCACGTTTTTTATCGACGTTTGTGACGTGTTTTCCTAGTTGGGTTACATTGTTTTCTTACGTATTTTACTAAAGCTAGGTTTATGATCGCCGTACAGAACCCGCAGCTTTTGCGTGGTGCGCGAAAGCTCCGCTAGTTGTCGCGATGGTTTGTCGTGCACCTCTGAATTTTTGTGACTACGCGCCGACTGCGTGCGCTGCGCCTTTCATTTCAATATGATCGCCTTTGAGGGAAGACTGGCCGAGCTAGTTCACCTGTACAGACATCTCTACAACTGTTCATTGAGAGACCACAGGGACAGTCACATGACCTCAGGCACAGCATCGAGAGACAGATAGTAGTAGACTTGGAGGTAGGCGACAATAATTACAGTACACAAATGCAATGTTTGGCAGTATGTATGTCAGTTTTTAGTGTTTACTACTGTTGCCGGATAAAGATTATTTTTATATCCGGTGCCACTCGTTGACTTCTTGCTTATCCACAGAATATTTTGTTTGTACGCCTCCTGGCTTTTCGGAGCATACTGCAACGAACAACGCACTGAGCATAAACGCCTCTGTGCGTGCTTGTATTGCGCGCACCATTTAACGTCTCGCGTGAGAATAAACAAATCTTTAGTTTACGTACTTATTTTAAGCCCAACCATGAAGTTTTTCCTAAACCTAACTAAGTCGTTTCGTTGCCTGAACCTCAGTTAGCGGTTTTCTTGCTTGAACCCAACTGCGGACATTTGCGTGGCGTACAAATTACACGCAAAAAGGCTAAAATGCGTACTCATGACACGCATAATGGCCGTGTAATGTCGTGGTATTTATACTCCTTGCCATGAGACTGTGTTGGGTTTCCATTAGCTGAAGTGCAATAATGTAAATAATAATAAATAACAGGTCAATAAAAGTAGATTTAAACACATGGCAGTAGCCTAGTTCAGAACATGAGCTGCTGTCATTGGAGGCAGGAAATTAAATTTAATTAATTAATCAGCATCTCTTTTAAAGCTACAACTCCAGAGTTCAATTCCAAAGTAATTAAGTTCATTATCCTCTAAAATATAGAGAATTGTACGTTAAAACGTTATCAGAAACTCACAAAGGATATTAGTTACTTCCCATCCTTGAAGGAGCATCATAATTTAGTTTCATTTTGCATTATCAGCCGTTTGTTGAGGGTCTCACTAGCAGCAGATATGATGGATTAAAACACACACACTTATCTTTTCTCTCTGGATTGCTTTTTTTCAGTCTGCACCATGTTCAGTGTGAAGAACCAAAGAAAGATAGAAAGTTGAAGACAATAAGGAGCGAACGGAGGCTGGAGGAAGATTAAGAAAAAGACCTTGACTTATTAAAACACCCAGTGTGTCAGCGAGATGGAATAACAGGGTGGAAGAATTCAAGAGAAAGATGCTTTCTTCACTATTTCAAAGGAGAAAGAGAAGAGAGAGACTGTGAGAGGGAGAGAATCACTGCTTATCACTATTTAAAGACAGAGAAATAGGTAGCGAGATTGATTATCAGTACTTCTGTGGAAAGATAGAGACAGGTTTATCACTGATTCAGATAAAGGAAGTTTGTCAGTGCTTCAAAATACATAACAATGAATTTATCTATTTTTATTTATTTTTTAGACAAAGAGAAAAAAGGAAGATGTTGGTTTTATCAGTTTCTAAAAATGAAGGTTGGGAGGTAGGAAGGATTGGGGGAGACGGAGAGGATTTGAATTTTTAAAAGCACTTTATTAAAGCTGGTCGCACTCGAGCAGTCACATTAAGAAAGAATGCATGTACATGACAAAAGGGCACTTTACGTCAAAAATTCACAAGAAATAAAAAAGCAAAAAAGAAAGGGCTTAAAAGCAAGTGATGAAGTGTCATCATCATTCAGTTTCATTATCGTTTTGTGATTGGGAACAAAATAAATCCCTCAAGGAAAAAGGTCCCCTCTTAGAGAAGACAGGATGTGTTCTGGTGTCACGTTGGAATTCATTGATCAGAGAAATTTTGTGCCTGAACTAATTTTCCTCCTAAAATCCTTTAGATACAAGTTGGTTTTTTTTAACCTCAGGGCCTTTATGCATTCTTTCATATAGCACTGGATGTCTGTTGAAAAGCCGTTTCTCACCAGTGCAATGTGAAAATGCGGTGCAGGAATAAAGTAAAATCTGCATATGAATTTTTTTTTCTACATGACAACTATGCACACCGGTTCCATCTCTGTCAATGAAGCCCAATGAGTTTCCATCTTAATAGTGCCCGTGTCCACTCCTCGCAACAAAACCGAGAACAGAGAATGTCTAAGTGGCTAACGTTAACTACACAATACATAAACTAATACGCTAACGTTAGCTGTTGTGGCTAGCCCCTTTCCGTGACAAACATATAACGTTAGCAAGTGTATATCTGCTACATTACCATCATCAACGTATCCCAGCTGCTGGGCGATCTCAAGCCATATATTGTCCTTCATTTGGTTGCTGCAGTCGTAGTGTTTGGCATATATTATTGGATGTCGAGAAGGGGACTGCCCATTGTTATTCCGAAACACCAATAATCCGAAAAATGTCTCATTGGACTGAAAGCCCATTTGTCGGACAGTCCGTTACCCTGAAAATAAAAGCCCACAGTTCCGAAAATAAACACTTTCCGTGCAACAAACAGAACCGCGGGGCTACTTATTATGCAGAATGACTGCGATTTGTTTTATGACATCCGTCAGAACAATGGATTTCATTGGTCAAGGAATAATTTTTTCCCACACGAATGTTCTGCAGGGGCGAGCAAGGATTCATATGAACCCACAAAATCTGTTTTTATAAATTTCCGTGTTAATTTTCTGGACGAACATCTGTGATATATTTGTGTATACTCACCCACACATGAAACCGAACACATAGCATGAAAAAGCAATTGGGGTTGTCAATTATGTTAGACATCAGTTCTCACAAATTTGCATTTACTCAGAGACGTGGTATTTATTGCGATTAATTTAACCTCTTTTCCCTGGATGAACTCGGTACCGGGTTCGGCTGAGCTGTGTGTTAAAACACTTCCTTTAAAAACTTCATAAAATGCTGTGGGGGGAGGGGGGTTTTCTGAAACAACACTCCAAGTGTATTTTGTCCAAACAAGCTTTACTCGGCACAGCTGTGGTGGTTCTTTGTCACACCTCAGCAGGTGTAAAAATCTACCAGATGGGCCTTCAGTCCAACTGGGTCAGTACTGGGAAGGTGGAGATGCACCACCTGCTGCCTCTGGATTGCTAAGAGAGAATCAGGAGTGGCATGCATATATCTCACGGTTCCTCGCTGTCTTTAAAAAGCCGTGGACTTGCTGACTGAAGTAAAACTTTTGGTCCCAGAACCGCTATAGCACCTCTAACATACCACCAGTTTAATCGTACCACAATTACTCCCTCTGATCATTCTAAACAAACACCTCCTTAAGTTTCCTAACCTCCCAAATTAGAGGTATAAATATTAAAGAAATAAAAAAAGCCTTCACTCTATCTCAGCCTCGGCTAAAGCTGCTCTGCTCTCCACAGTTTCCCCCGGCACAGAAATCGGTCCCATGATGAAGGATATGCTGACCCTTCACCGCACGCATCAATCAGCCTCGTTATCTCGACCGCTGTGTGCCTCTTCAAGGAAAAGTCATGTCTAACTGCTGGTATCTGCTACTAAAGCACTTTTCGGCTCATCTAATACACAAACACTGATACTCCTAGTACTGACCGCCGGGCCCAGAGAGGACGGAATATTTTCAACATGACTACAAATATGCAGCAAACTCATTCTAAACAGAGAAGTCTGTGAAGACGACACACAATATAGAATATAGAATAATCTAATGTTGAAAGAGCACAGTTCGAATTGTAATGTAGTGTGTTGTAATTAGGACCGGAGCTCCTCAAACAATCTGTTCTTACTCCTGATGTGGCTTCACAGGCTGGCGTTCAGATAATCTCCTCCACCTCGAGGAAAACCTGTGCTCCACCCTGCCTACGCTGCTCTGCTGTCTTTGTTCTGTTTGCTTCTCCAGGCTGGTGGGCGATGCTTGGTATTTCCTCAACTGATCACGACATGGCTTCCAGGTCACAAACTTTCTCATTTTACAGCTAAACCGTGCACTACAAGATGATTCTGAAAACATTTGAGGAGAGAAATAGGCATTAATGTAACAGTGATTCATATTTGATCAGCGCTGCCTAGTTTGACCGTTTGGTCGGAGTTCACGAGTGATTGACAGCCGGCTCTCATAGACGGCAGCTGGACAGCAGACCTCAGATCAGCTCTTACTGCTTGTTTTCCTCTGGTCTGTGAAATCTTGCAGATGCCGTAAGGAGCACCGGAGGAACATGATTTTTTTCAGATGACCTGTCTCATGCACTACTGTCAGGATATAATGACCGTTTTATAAAAATAACTGTTTTTAATAATATTTGCCCCATTTCTACCCACTGCAGCTTTAACTTTAAGATGCTACTTTGCTATATATTTAGGAACAGTTATTGACATAGTTAAATATTGGAAACATGGAGGTCATTCGTAAATACATTTCATCTGTTTCGTGTGGTGGATTACAAAGAGGATACCTTATCACAACTACTGCTTTATCTGCACAATCGCCATCCACCTGCTGTCCACCTGCTGTCCACCTGCTGTCCTCGGCGTGTCATCACCCCTCCCAGTTTCCCTGATCCTCCACCTGTGTGCACTCCTGCCCCTCATTAACCCATTTACTCCCTCAGTATATAAAGTTGCCCAGTAACTCCAGTCTCCTAGCATTTTTAAGCTGATTTTAATCCGCCTGCTTGATTCCCTTTTGATTTTGTTTGCTGCTGCCCCTCACCCTGCCTACTAGGGAACCACTGATCCAACACTGATTTCTCTCTCAGCACCAGTTACAACACCTCAACTCAGGATATCTGTTGATGCCGAGTACCGATCCAGTACCAACGCTCTTTTTCCAAATGTGAATCTGTATTTGAAAGGGATTGCTGTGGCAGTAGAAACAAAAGCCTGCTGTGACATTGTATTTATTGACGTCACATTATGGCTTCTCTACGTAATAAGATCGGTATAAGTGCCAGTACCGGTATCCCTACTGTATTCTGACTAATTAAAGCCTTCCTTTATCCGACTACTACTGTCTGCTGAGTCTGCATGTCTCTGTTTTGAATGGTGACACTAATAGAGCCCACTAGGTGGCAGTAGTGTCTAAATTTGTGTTAGCAGTTTTCAAGAAAGTGGAAGCAAGGTGACATGTATTGGTTGGACAAGAGACATCCATGTCATGCCATGTATTTTTGATTCATGTCAATAATATTTGTTCAGTTTTTTCAGTCTTTGTGTATTCAGGCTTCACACTTGTGTGTGTGTGTGTGTGTGTGTGTGTGTGTGTGTGTGTGTGTGCATGTACGCACTAAAATCACTGGGTCAAAATGGACTCAGTTTGGATCTCTATCGCAGTATGCTTGACTTCAGCTTGTACGAATGGGTTGTTTGTTGTTGTTTTTGTACTGTTGGGTTATGGGTGTTATTGGGTTAAATAAGTTATTATGACCCATTGAAACGGTCACAAATGTATTGACAGTTGTGGAAAATGATGTGTATGGAGGATGCCCATGATATTAGTCACCAGTAACTCTTGGTGACATGTGCGTTGAAAAGAGCTGGAGTAGATTATAACAATTTGCAACCATGCTATATTTTAGTTTAGGCAAATGACCCAACGGTAATAGAAAGAATAACACTAACACTGGACCAAAACAATCTTTTGTTTTGGGTCACCAAGACATCCAGTGCTGCTACATATTCCAGATCATTTTTTAATCTATTGGTTTTTATTTTTTCAGGATATTTGTTTGTTTTCCTCCTGGTATCGCAGCTCTACATCCATTCATAGCATCCACTTGTTGGATTTGACCCTCCGTTTTGAGGCAGATGCTATTACATGAACATCAGCATACCTTAACGTTGTCACTGAATCAAACAGCAACAGCCAAACTAACACAGCAGCAGCCAGCCACAGTCAGACCAAAGAAGAAAGAGAGAGAGAGAAATGAGGAAAGAGGCGAGATATGGAGAGAGGCAAAGATCTGAAGTAAACGCGGAGGAAAAGAGATGTTGGAGAAGGATGTAGGATAAGAGATAGATGGAGGGGAGGTTGAGAGAGGAGAATAGGAGATAACAGAAAGGGACCAGATGAATGGAAAGGTGGTAAGAGAGAGAAGGAAAGGCAGAGGTCAGACAGGGGGGGTGGAAGTGATGCCTAAAGGGGAGGATGAAAGTGAGACAGAGAGGTAAGTGGAAGTGGAGGGAAGGATGGAAGGAGAGCCGGGGGGAAAAGATGTGTGAATGAGAGGTCCAGATGTGCTCAGTTTAGCAGCAGCAGCAGCAACGGAGCTGAAATCGGAGCAAGACTGACATCTAGTGGAAGGAAAACTAACAGCAGCTTACCTCTATTTTGTTTTTCTCCCTCATCCTGTTTTGTGTTTGCCATCTTTACAGTAAGAGGTGGGACCAAGTCATTGTTTTGCAAGTCACAACTAAGTCAGGTCCCATGTCCTAAACTTAGAGCGTTGAGTCCTAAACAAATCATAATGTGCTCTCCACAAAATGTAATGCCATTTTAATAACAGAGTAATAATATATAAAATTTACAAAAATCAATGTGTTTTAAAATTTGTACTAAAAAGCAGTTTTTGTTTGTTTGTTTTTTGACACATTTCTTTCTTTAGCTTGGTGATCCTCAAAGTGGGGTCTGCAAAATCATTTGCTATAAATTATAAAACTGTGCTGTTACTTTAGAAAGTACATATCTTCAGATGGGGAACATTTGCGCCAATAAAACAAGCATATTGTGTCCATTACTCCCACCAATGTTAGCTTTGGGCCAATAGAAACTCTGATATGATTGAGACACATCACGTCAATTTGTCATGAGTCACTTCACTTAGTATGCGAGCTGGAGAGCATGGAGAAATATTTGAGTCAGTCCCCATCGTGAAGTGACGCTAAGACCAAACTAGCTAAATAGGAAGACAGTTATATCGAGCGACAGCGACGGGAGACTGAAATGCATCTAAAATGTGTCTTCAGGTGCTCGCGAACGAAACCATGTAGGCAAAACAAAGTGGTGTTAACGTGATTCAAATTGAAATGTGTTTCTGTTTATCACTATCTAACAGGTCTGAAGTATTTAGGTTGAAACGTTTTAAAACACAAATAGTTCCAATGGCATCTAAGAGTACAAATAATAATAATAAGTCCAAGTGAAGTCACGAGTCATTGGTGTTAAAGTCCAAGTTGCAAGTCCTTTAGATTTTGTCAAGTCGAGTCTGAAGTCATCAAATTTGTGACGAGCCTGCCTCGAGTCCAAGTCATGTGACTCGAATCCACACCTCTAGGTCGCAGCTGTTCTTTTTCTGAATCCGATTATCTGATCAGCTACAACCTACTTATCAAGTCAGCTCAAGAGCTCATATTGTCAAGTGTTGTAGTGCAGGAAATCAGTCCTGACTGCAGTGTTCCATCTCTTCACCTTGGGACACGGCTGCTATCTCTGCTTATTGAGGAGAGGTGTCCTATAACCTGTCTGGAGATGGAGGTCAGGCAGAAACACATGCTGTGGGAGGAACTCCAAAACGTTAAGCCATCAAATTAGCGTTAGGAATTAGAGAATAGACACATCTGTTTGTTCAGACTCTTCATCAAACACTTACATCTCTATACGTGAAGACTGTATATCCAGTGTTCTTCACATAACACTCCTCGGGGGAGCGACTGGCAAACTGAAAGGAAGTGTTGATTGTCTGAGATTTCCCTCCGTACATTTTTTCTTATCTTGGCTGCTGAGCGTCGGACTGAGTTTATCTCATACGTCTTCCTCCTGTTTGGTTTTCTGAAGATATTTCCAAAATTGTCATCACAATACATAGCTGAAGTTAGACATTGTAAAACAAAGTGACTGGATAAGGCTGACAACATTCATTACATGCACTTCAGTCAAACTCCCCACGATATTCATTTATGTATGTTCCAATGATTACTTACAACGTTCTATGTTAATGGTGTGTTGGCAGATATAATTGGGATTTAAGCTTTGTATTCATTTTTGCATCTTATTTTTGCATGTTAACTTCCTTAACATGCAAAAAAAAGTCCTTTTGCTTCTAGTTTAACTTCCATATACCAGGGATTCTGGATGCATGATAAATACAGGCCCTGGCTGATGAAATAATGTGCAGCTGATTACATAGAGATCAATCTGCAGTGAGTCATTGTGTTACTGTAAGAATCCATCACTCAGACCAGAGCAACAATATTGATTTGTGTGAAAAATGACTATAGTATAACATATTCAGGGTTGCCAGGCAATTATGAGAAATCACTTCACATCCGATTGATATTTGTCAGGCTGATATCTCCTGAGGATGTCCAGCAATTTGTCATAATTACAGAGATTGAATGGTGATTTTAATCCTTTTACCTTTTGAAGGATTAATAATCTGGACGCCTTGAACAGCTGCTGCTGTTATTAAAGATGTCTTCTTATTTCCTCCAACTGAACATTTTATGACTGAGGTTCATCTGAACTGATTTCAGATGATATAACCTCCTTCTTCAATTTGAAATGTTGAAGTTATTTCTGATCCAATTAGCACATTTAAAGTCCTGCTTCCTGAAACGAATGCCTTCTTTTCCACCAATATTAGCACACATATGCAGTTTTTTAAAACGCGGGAAAACCCGCTAAAAATAGGCGACAGACTCCTTTCTCATTGCCAGTAGACGAGTATGCCGTTCTGGTATTGTTTTTTTCTGGTGTGTCGTCCAATGTTGGTAAACAGTAGAAAGCAGCATGGAGATCTGTTACTAATTCAGTCTCTCTTCAAACTCGGTGCCGACTAATTATCGTGTCCATCATTGCTGATCGGAGCAGGAGCCAATAAATACCCGTGACTACTGCAGAGTCATTTGTCCTATGGCGATTGTAACCTTTCCCACTAAAGACAAAAGCCAGATGTTAGTGGTGGTTTTTATGTCCAGCGGGAAAGGGGTTTTAGAAATATCATTAATATTAGATAAGTGCTGTGCAAAAATATAGCTGAGCAAATCCTCCATGTCACCTCCTCCTACATTGATAACTGCAGCTCTGTGTTTACATGTCTGAACGCTGCAACTGCACATCTGGAGTGGTCCAGAATACATCTGCAAGGCTTAGGAACAACACTGACCACAGAGGGCACATTACTCCAGTTCTGGCTGTGTTACATTGGAGAGGTCAATTTATGATCCTTTAAATTACATTTTAAAGGGGTACTCCAGTGATGGAATATGACATTTCCATAAAGTGGGGGACGCTAGAGACAAATAAAAAAAAAAGAATGACCAAAGTCAAAGCAGCAGAGGCTGCGATATCCTGACTTTAGCCCCTAGTATTAGTCAAGGTACAAAAATCTGATTATATTCTTTGCTTAATAATGTGAGTCGATAGCATAACAGCATATATATTTTATTCAAACTCTAAAAATGACCTATGATAACATTTAGTTGTATCCTGTCTCGTACAACGAGTTGGGTTCTTTTAACCACGACAGTGATCTTCCACTTGTTGAAGCCTAAACTTAACCAAAGATTAACCAGAGAGGTGATCAGATAACGCTTGCATATACATAGTTACACTTACATTTATATATTTCTAATTTTTTAAACGTCAGCATCAAGACTCGTGAGGTGTCTTTATTGACATAAAAGAACAACATGCGAAACACAACAAAAACTCATAAATACGATAAATCACCTCTGAGGGAAATGACGGTAACTGACAGTTTAAATCACACAGTAAATTCATCCATCACAGCTGCGGCTCAAATTGCTAATATCATACAACTCCTCTCATTCTGTGTTGAGTGTCAACTATTATTCAAATATTGCTGTTTTCATGTGACATGTTTGCAATTCCACTTTTTGCTACTTCCATCTTTTATCCAGTCAATTAGACTGTTGTCAGGCTATTAAATAGGCATTATCAGTGGCTATAAGCCCCATAGATGTGGGTCAATATGGCCTACTACACCCACTAGGTTTTATAGTCTCTTCACATGGTAGATCACCGAAAGAAGGTATAAAAGAACACAACAGTGACCTCTAGCACCTGTGGTAATTATGACAGGAGCAGAAGCAGAAGACGGGCGCTGTAATATAGACAGTGTGAAACTCAATAAGGGGTTGAGGTTGGGTTTTCACCCAGGAGACTGGAGTTCGCATCCCATGGGAAACCAACAACGTGTAGTCGTCTTTGTGTTCGTAGTTATTTAAACCCAAATCACAATGTTTTTCCCTAAACTTAACTGTTTTGTTTTTTTTACCTAAAACTAAAAAAGTTGTAATTGTATTGCCTAAACCTAAAGAAGTTGTAGTTTTATTGCCTAAACCTAACTGTTGTTTTATTGCCTAAACCTAAAGAAGTTGTAGTTTTATTGCCTAAACCTTAGTTTGTTTGTTTTTTGCCTAAACCTAAAGAAGTTGTAATTTTATTGCCTAATCCTAAAGAAGTTGTAGTTTTATTGCCTAAACCTTAGTGGGGGGTTTTTTTTGCCTAAACCTAAAGAAGTTGTAGTTTTGTTGCCTAAACCTAAGGTTGTTGTTTTTTTGCCTAAACCTAAAGAAGTTGTAATTTTATTGTCTAAACCTAAAGAAGTTGTAATTGTATTGCCTAAACCTATATAAGTTGTAGTTTTATTGTCTAAACCTAAAGAAGTTGTAATTTTATTGCCTTAACCTAAATAAGTTGTAGTTTTATTGCCCAAACCTAAAGAAGTTGTAGTTTTATTGCCCAAACCTAAGGGTTTTTTTTTTTTGCCTAAACCTAAAGAAGTTGTAATTTTATTGTCTAAACCTAAAGAAGTTGTAATTGTATTGCCTAAACCTATATAAGTTGTAGTTTTATTGTCTAAACCTAAAGAAGTTGTAATTTTATTGCCTTAACCTAAATAAGTTGTAGTTTTATTGCCCAAACCTAAAGAAGTTGTAGTTTTATTGCCCAAACCTAAGGGTTTTGTTTTTTTGCCTAAACCTAAAGAAGTTGTAATTTTATTGTCTAAACCTAAAGAAGTTGTAATTGTATTGCCTAAACCTATATAAGTTGTAGTTTTATTGCCCAAACCTAAAGAAGTTGTAGTTTTATTGCCTAAACCTAAAGAAGTTGTCGTTTTTTTGGTTAAATCTAAAAAAGTTGTAGTTTTGTTGCTTAAATCTAAAGAAGTTGTAGTTTTATTGCCTAAACCTAAAGAAGTTGTCGTTTTATTGCCTAAACCTAAAGAAGTTGTCGTTTTGTTGCTTAATTCTAAAAAAGTTGTAGTTTTGTAGTTTAAATCTAAAGAAGTTGTAGTTTTGTTGCCTAAACCCAAAGAAGTTGTAGTTTTATTGCCTAAACCTAAAGAAGTTGTCGTTTTTTTGGTTAAATCTAAAAAAGTTGTAGTTTTGTTGCTTAAATCTAAAGAAGTTGTAGTTTTATTGCCTAAACCTAAAGAAGTTGTCGTTTTGTTGCTTAATTCTAAAAAAGTTGTAGTTTTGTAGTTTAAATCTAAAGAAGTTGTAGTTTTGTTGCCTAAACCCAAAGAAGCCCTTTTGTTTGTGTTCAAAACGTGACGTTTCATTCAGTTTTACATGTTATAACATGTTGTTTTTAAGTTTCACTTTCACTTTTACAACATAGTAGGCCCCTAATGACCCACATCTATGGTATTTAATGGCCTAATAGCAGTCAAATTGGGTGCAGCATATTGAGTTGAAGGAGTGATACAGTAAATAGTCATTAATGTATTTATAAAACTCTTCCCAAACTCACTGTGTCCAGGTTGTTCATTTGGCTGAGTTTCAAATATGTCTACCATCTGTCCTGTTTGTCTCTGCTCCTTAATAAAGCAGATATGTCATTAGATATTTAATTCAAAAATACCAAGCTCCAAAATATATTGTCGTCAAGCTAAAAACACTTTTCTTTCTGAAAAGTCATATTTTCATAGATGTTTTTAGTTCAATAGCAAAGAAGTCAAAATTTCTGACAATGTGTGTGTCCAAAGCAATCACATAGTCCTGCAAGTGTTTCAAATGACTCTCTTTTGAACAGTGTGGTCATGTCATCGTGGTGTCGTCTCCTGCTCAGCAGCAGTTACTCGCCTCCTGCGTCTGTTTTTCCCCTCCCAGCCACAGAGGGGCGCTGTTGATCTTGGCACTCTGGGCCCTGGCCTCTTTCGACTCGCCCTGCATCCCCCCTCCCTCACTGGCCACGCGCTTGTGGATCTCAGAGGCCATGGTGAGGAAAGCCCTCTCCACGTTATCAGAGCTCTTAGCACTGGTCTCCAGGAAGGGGACCTTCAGAGACGAGGCCAGGTCCTGCAGGGAGACAGAGGGGGGATGGGAGAAAAGGATCCAGGGATCAAGGAGGGAGACGAAATGTAAGAAATAATCACAAATATGCAAAATCATCAAATACCACGGTGTACAAGTACTCCATGAAGTCCTGCATAAAAGTATTAGCAGGTGTGCTCATGATGAAAAGTGTACTCACTGTGAAAATGAATCCCCTCAGAGTCTTAAATTATTGATGAGTTGACATGTAAGCATTTAATATTGAAGGTGGTGTAACTGCTTTATATTCTGTTGGGTATCTTTAAACTACACCATCATAATTTATGAGTTTACATTATGTATGACAGGTACACAAATCTGCAAAGCAACTCTAGCCTTCAGATAAATGTAGCGGAGGAAAAGGGGAAATTCTCCCGAAGCTAAAAGTTACTTTGAATTTCCATCCAGCGGCACCATCAGGTCAAAGTTCATGACAGGAACTCTTAAACTAATCACTGAATCACTGTCCACCTCAGTTGTACTTTAAAAATTATTGCAAATATAGCATGTAAAACGTTAACATTGTAGTTCAAATATGACACAACTAACAACAAACTCAGGACAAACTTTACATTTTGAGGCCCAGACACACCAAAACGACGTTAAAGAACTCGCAGCGACAAAGGCCAGCCATTACGTCGCCTTTGTCTTGGCCAAAAAGTTGCACTCGAACACACCGCAAAGACCACGTACGTTCTGCGCCTGCGTGAGAGGAAATAACTGTCCACACCAGCAGGTGGCGGTAGTCTGTATTTGTCTTTCAAAAAGGGAAACCGGAAGACCTAAACGGTGGATATGCAAGCCGTTGTTATGATACGTACATGAAACAAAGCGGCGTTTGCCGACCATTTTCACTCTCGCTCACCACTTAGCTTCATTCCAGATGGCCATGTCATTGTGAAAATACCCGTGTGTTGAAATGATCAGAGATGAACGTTTCTCCGTCCGTTTCTCTTCTCGTGTACTGATTCGCTTAATCTGAACAGCCACTCAGCGTGATTTCTCTCACAGGCGAGCTGCGCTGCAGATTCAACATGCTGAATCGGCCGAAAAGCCTCCAACACGGGCAGACTAGAGCCGACGGCGCAGGGCCTTTAACATTTTGGTATCGGAAGCGTTCTGGTTTTCGTTTGTATTCCGAGTAGTATCGACCAATCACGTTTGAGCCGGCGTTGATTGAATGCAGCCAAACAGTCCGTGTAGAGGCCAAAAGAGGAGGTACTCATTGGGCAAAATGCAATCTGGGAACCCACCAGCTATCGTCTGACGATGATTTCGCTTTTTTATTGGATTAAAATTAGCTTGTAAACTGGCTGCTTGTGAAACAATCCAGTCATACACGTCGTCTCTCAACTCCAACTCCGGTCTCGTCATCTCAAGTTGCTAATCGGACTGTAAACAATGAGCAGCACACGGAAACAGAGGTCTACACCAGAACCCCAGAAATATAGCCCCTTATCCATCATCAGTTCAGATAGCCAACGGGTTCCCAGATTGCATTTTGCCCTGCAAGGAGGATCTACAACAACAATGTTGTCTTTCCATTTTTTAAGCATCAAATTTAGTTTTCTGACGTTTAATGAGCATTACAGCTGCTACAGTGATGGTTGGAGTTTAATAGTATTTAGAGGTGTGTAGCCTGTTACCTGAGCAGTTGCGACATCCACCACTTTCTTACTAACAAGGTCAGACTTGTTCCCCACCAGCAGCCTGGAGACATTTTCACAGGCGTAACGATCTATCTCGTCCAGCCACTGCTTCACATTGTTAAAGGACTCCTGTGGAGGAGGAGGAGAAGAGAAGTTAATGTTCAAACTCTCTCCTATTATTGTGTTGATGATGTGGCAGAAACACACACTGACCTGCTCAGTGACGTCGTAGACGATGATGATGCCGTGAGCTCCTCTGTAGTAGCTGGAGGTGATGGTTCGAAACCTCTCCTGACCTGCTGTGTCCCACTGAGGAAGACACGCAGAGAGGAAGATGGTGTGAAAGTCAGTCCCGACTCAGATACACCGAGTTTTCATGACACTTTTTTGCTTTAACAAACAAACAAGATGGTGTTTCCCAACGAGAACCCACTTCCCCGACAAACTCTTACAATCTGCAGTTTCACTGTCTTGCTGTCCATGTCGATGGTTCTGATCTTGAAGTCGACTCCGATGGTGGAGATGTAGCTCTCGGTGTAGGTGTCATCCTGAGGGGGGGTGTGACATACGATCAACAACACACAGTGCAAGTGTTTAAAATGAAGTGTGTGTGTATGTGTGTTTAGAGGCCTACCGCGAAGCGCAGCAGCAGACATGACTTCCCGACTCCAGAGTCACCGATCAGAAGAAGTTTGAACAGGTAGTCACTGGAGGGGGATAGATGTACACACACGTAAAAACATTCAGTGTGTTCCACTAGGATGCAGGAAGGTGTTCATGTTTGTCATTAAGTAAGTTTTGTAGATATTAATCATGATGTTATATTCTGTAAACAGCTATTGAAGACGTGAAGTTAAAGTTATTGGGATGTAAACAAGCCTCCTGAGCTCTATTGTCCATATTGGGCTATACAGGCTGTTCTCATACACCGTCTGTAGCTATGCGAAAAGTAATGCACTGTAATACTCATATATCCCACGGAATCAATTTGTGTGTAAACCACGTAATCGTAAAACCAGTAAGTATAAAGAACGACAAACGTCACGTAGGCGAGGAGGTCGCGGTGGGTCATGGATGGGTCCAAAAACACCAGACTTTCGCCCAGGAGGTCGTTGTTCATGTCCCGTGTGAAACCAGAAGTCAACATTTTATTATTTATTTGTCACATAACTTCCATACTGAAGTTGCATAATTTCCGTATAGTTATTTTAATCCAAACCACAATCTTTTTCCTAAACCTAACCAAGTAGTTTTGTTGCCTAAACCTAGCCAAGTTGTTTCCTGTGAAGAAGGAAGTTTATTTTGAAAAAGACTATGTACTGTACTGTTGTATGAGGATACGTTGAACTACATAGTTTAATAGTGATTAGAGACTGTGGCACATTACCTCTTAAAATAACCTATTACTAACTAAAAATAATCCTCAGATCAAAAGAAATTAACAAAGAAAGTAACAGAACAGAGCACAGTTGTGTGGGACAAGACCCACTTTCTTCGTCAGTTTGATGTGGCAACTGACGGACTACAATACCCATAAGCCACAGGGGCCTAGTGACCTAACTGCAAGTTACCTACAATAGTCTATGCAGAAAATTCACAACTACAAGATCACCTATGTTGTATTTCATATTTTACTTACATACATATAGAATTAAAGCAACATATTTAAATAAGGGATCTCAGTTAACACATGAGCACAAAGCTGCAAATATATCTCCATGAACACTTTATCCAGGTCGGAAACAAGGCTCTTATATTGTCTCCTAACTTTTCATGTCAGCAGTCACTGTTAGAGAGAAGATGTCAGTGTCTTCACAGTATATGTGTTTTGTAGGAAGTAACACACAGCATACAGAAAGAAACAACACTTACTATTCAGGATTCATGATCGGTGAGGTGGCTCCAGGTGACACGACAAAATAAAGAATCCCTGAAATTGAATCCTGAAGATAGAAACAGTCAGATTATCTCAGACTGTGATGTTGTTCTATATCTGTGTGTGTGTATGATTATAAGTGTGTATGTGTCTGTATCTGTCCTTTGGAGGGCAAAAGGCAGAATAAGCCGGAGCTACTGGCTGACTGATGAGCTGACTGGTTCGGATGCATTATTTATTAATAAAGACCAGCTCAGGTTACACTGGGGACAGCACCTGGAACCAAGACGCTCACAGAGACAGACAAACACTGCATCGCTATTGAATACAATCACCCTCTAAACTAAACTGCACATTCAACTCATTTATTTGCTCTTTTCATTTTGGTGATGGTATTTCTGATGTATTGTTTCAGTGGTGAGCTGCACCACGCTGTGCCTCTGTTCTTGACCGACATCATCAGAAACTGACGAGCGTCTCCTGTGCGTAATACGTCACCGGACCGACCGCAGCTCTGAAACCTCAAAACAAACAAGCAGGAAGTCGTTCTACTGGAACCATCCGTGAAACTACAAATAACACAAGAGCAGCATGTCAGCTGCTATCGTCGAGACACTGATATCACAGATGGTTTACAATACATTCATATTTATATTTATATTTATATTTAAATGTATTTAATCAAATTTACTTTTGATCACAGCAACAAACTGTAAACACAAGACTGAAATATTATCAGCTTATATTTGATCATAATAGAGTCTTATTTACACAAGCAGCAAACACAGAGCTACATCAACACGTTCTCATCCCAACTTGCCACATACTCACGCTTTAAGCAGTGATCATGTGCTTAACGTTGTGAATTAAACAAAAGCACCTGCTTAGCTTTAGGCCACAAAACATCATAGTTGGGTTTAAAATGACTACGCTTGAGACTCAACGTTGTGAACACGGGACAGGAATGAACAGCTGATTGTAAAAGTGAAAGTTCAACCTAATGCACAGGACACGAACAGCGGTCGCCTGGACAAAAAAAACTTGTGTTTGTTGGACCCGTCCATCTCCTGTCCCGCCCGCCCTTAGTGTGTCTTTTCACTCTTTAAACTACAGTTACTTTCTCTGAGCGTTTACTGTTGCTGTGGAGGGGTTTACATTGTAGTAAATTGAAAGCCTGGTGCGTTTCCTCTTGTCGCTAAAGAGTGCCTTGTGCGTTGGTATCATACGCCATGGGCATGACAAAATGTCAGTAATTTACGCCCTGGGAATGAGAACGGACTGGCTACACTAGCATTCATTTGCAGTTATGTTTCTGGCCACCTGGTGAAGTCCAATATTCACTTTACTTTTAGCTCTGTTTTGGTCTCCACCAACTGTTATTAAAATGATAGGGCCCTGAATCTGCTAGATGTTCCACGTTCATCACCAGCTAGTCGCTAACTTTGTCTGCCTGCTGTGTCTTCTTTATAATATGACAGTTTTCCTAAAATTTTATTTTAAAAAATTGCAATATATCATCTTGCTTACAGTTTCGCAATATATTGAATCGTAACCCCATGTATCATGATACGTATTATATTACAACTTGGGTCTTATTTTTGTAGTTTTGGTCATCATGTCAATTGCTTATAACTTTGTACTCATCAAAGTAATAACTGAGATCAGGCAACACAGCGACATCTAATAAAACGTCAGACAGGCAAGAATCACGTTCAGACTGGGATCCGATTGGTTGTAAACAAACCAACAGATGATTGAAACACTCCATGAAGGTAAAACTAAAGTGAGCGCACCCAAAATATCTGAAATCATTCCTCACTGCACAGAGTAAAGCAGCACTCATAGAAATATATAAAGCAGTCACAGAAAATAAGTCTTCATTTTCAAACCCTCTGATTTGTGTGATGGTTAAATCATATTATGAAAATGTCACTTAATGTCACTTAAACCCCTTCTAAGAGACAAATTGTCTGTTTTCTTTTGCTCTCCTCCTGAGGACACTTGGTGCTCAAAGGAATAAACTATACACACAAAAGCTTTCACACATTCGAGCCTACATACACACAACAGCACTGATGCACACAGAGCCACTTAAACACAGTGCACTTATCTGCCTGCGGGCGAAGGATGTGGCTGATTATTCCTGTAATGAGTGGTGAGTTGTTGTTCTCGCAGCTCTGTGTTGAAGCCTGCTGTTGGTATTATACGATCACTGTACTTTAATGGTTTAACGGAGCTGTTTATCCTAAACTGTCAGCTGAGCAGAGAGAGAGCAGTGGAAGTTGGAGTCAGTCAGCTGAGTCGCACATAATGAATATTCACCCATTTAAACTGTCATTCATCTTTTATTGTTGATTTACTGATATTAAGGTTCAAATGCTCTTGTGGAGGCTGTGACACTCAGACATTAATAAAACAATATGCTGGAAAACACTGTAATTTACAGATAATGATTGTGGTAGAAACTATCATCTGACAGCAACTTTAAATGTTGGTTATTGAGCATAAAATATAGTATTAATCAAACCTGACCAAGGCCACGTCCACATCAGTGGGCGATCTCCGGTTCTGAAAAGTGAAGCCAATGCTGACGTCTTAGAACTTTAACCCTTTCACAGTGTGTTTTCACTTCATGAAAACTTTTTTAGTCACCTGAAAATGTCTTATTCAGCGTTCGGTTGTTCTTAGCTCCACCCTCTCGTGTCACTTCTGGTTGCAAAAAAATCAACATGGCAACGTCCAAATACCAAGATGGCGATGGCCAAAATGCCGAACTCAAGGCTTCAAAACAGTAGTCCACAAACCAATGGGTGACATCACGGTGACTGCGTCCACTTCTTAGATACAGTCTGTGGTCCACACTAATGCAGACGCATTTCTAACTTTTTCTTGACATATAGACCAGACCGGCATCACGTCATCAGGTGCCAATCAATCAGGCCACGCCCCCTTTTGGGGAAAGAATCACATAAGGAGAGAAGGCCGAAAAGCGGGTTAACCAAGGTTTTCACACTGAGATTTGAGGCACGTAAGATGCGTGAATATTCACCGTCAGTGTGGTAGATTGCTAAAAGATGCTGGTTACAGTTACTACTGATGGATAGTTAGCTTGAATGGGAGGCTGCTGCACTATAACAGCATCAGACTGTCATCTCCAACTAAATCTCAGTCTATAGATCAAACAGTTGGCTATTAACAGGTTGGTTATTTACAGGATTAACCTGACGATACCTGGTGATTCAATCACATATGTATAGATGTCCAGATAAGCAATATCTGGCCACTGTGTTGGGTCATTGATCCACTTGGACAGGGGAAGACTGAAGAGTCATAACGGCAATCAACCTTCTTTTATTAAAGGTGCTAAATTCCATATTCAGAGCATATCTATTGCCTCCACACGGCGCTCAACATGACGACTCGCTTTCTTTTCATATCCTCTATTTGTCTCTGCTCTCCTCACATCTTCTGTCCTTGTTCGCTTTCCTGTCCTCTTATCTCCTCTCCTTCCTTCCTTTCATTTACTCTTCTTTCCTTTCCTCTCCTCGCTTCCTCTCCTCCTATTTTAGATTATGGACAGAGGACAAAGTGAAAGCGATTATTCACCGCTGATTCCCGTGTGTGACCCCCCTGGTCACGGGAGCGAGCAGGGAGCAGGGGATTGTGGGATATGCGATGGCTGAGCAGCTGTGATGGGGTCAGGGGTCAGCAGCCCTGACGACGTCCTGTTGCCGGGGCAGAGGCGGCGGCGCAGTGGTTGCTAGGGGCAGGGGCAGGCTTTGTGGTGCTTCTGATGGAGCATGGAGGTGGGAAAACTGGGGGAAGGGACCGCGGAGAAAGAGAAGAAATAAAGAACGAGAAGAGAAAGAAATTAACAAAGAGAGGGTTAGAAAGCAAGAGGAAGGGTGGGAAAATGAAGCTACGTATATTCTAAAGAGATAGAGACAGGGGGAGACACACGGAGGAATTACAGAACGTCTTTTAGTTTTAACTCAAAAAATGAAGCGCAAACTTTCTATTTATTGTGAAGGCTATGCATGCTGTACAATAATGAATGGAAACAGGCGGTTTCTGGAGGACTAAAGAAGTCTTACAATCTTTAAATATGCTGACTGTGTTCAGAACATATCAGGGAGGAAAGAAAGAAGAACTGACTCTTAAACATCTGACAAATAAAAATGAATTAACCAACTAGTCAGTATGTAGATTCACATATATTTAGGTTAACTAACCGTTACATACTGCTTTACTAGTGTCTCAAAGTTTGTTCTCAAGTGTCTTAAACCAGAGGTGGAATGTAACAAAGTACATTTACTGGAAGTATGTATTCAAGGTACTTGTACTCTACTTGAGTATTTCCATTTGATGCAACTTTATACTTCTACTCCACTACATCTCAGAGGTAAATATTGTACATGCATCTCCAAATTTGGTGATTTTGAATTGATTGATTGAATTGAATGTTTGTGTTTTTCTGAGCAGTATCAGTTAAACTTAGCACAAACATCATTAATCCAGAAACATCAAGTATCATAGTAAAACACTGATAGGGAATATTTTTACTTTAAGTACATTTTGCTGATAATATTTACGTACTTTTATTTATAGGTTTGTCCTTTTACTTATAGCGGCGTATTTTCACAGTGTGGTATTAGTACTTTTACTAGTAAAAGTAAAGAAAAGTACAAGTAAAGGATCTGAATACTTCTTCCACTGCTGACAGAAAGTGTGAGAGTGTATGTCTGTGTTCAGCAGCAGATGTGTGTGTGATACCGTGTTTATATGCGTGTCTCAGACAGACTGGTGTGTGTGTGTGTGTGTGTGCAGGTCTGTGGATGGAGTTAAACCGGTCATTGTTCCTACCAGTGTGTGTCCCAGGAGACCTGAGGGAGCGGGAATAAATAGGTGCTTTTCACTATTCACCCTTATTTTACCACGCTCCCTGACTCCTGCCTGTGTGTGCATGTGTGTGTGTGTTTGTTTGTCAGCCTGTGTGCATGTGTGTGCATTTGAAAACACGTAGTGTTGAGTCTGCAAGAGTGTGTGTTGAAGATTATAACTGGAAATAAACCAACATAAAACATCTGTTTGGTGATCACAATAAAAACACGGACATTTTAGAAGTAAAACTGAAATCCTGATCAGATCCAAAACCAAATATGATTGAATTAAACATGATTAATCTTTACATATATATAAAAACTCTGAATGCCCAGCGAGATTTACTGTCATGTTTTACTCTCTTTTCCCAAAACTGAACTAAAAAGTTGTCAAATAAAGCTAAAGGCTGAGAATAAAAGCTAAAATTTAAAAAGTTTTTAACTAAAAGCTAAACTAGAAATAGGTAAGAAAACTAAGGTGAACTTAACTTTACGATAACTTTACATTAACTTTGCATTTATGAAAATAAAACATTTGTGTGAGAGCATTCATCTGTGTGTATGTGTGTGTATCCATCTATATGTGTGTGTGTGTGTGTGTGTGTGTGTGTGTGTGTGTGTGTGTGTGTGTGTGTGTGTGTGTGCACACTGTTGTTGCTATCGGTTGAAGATTTATGTGGAGTCACTTCATCCCTTTGCTCTTTTCCCTGGGGGTGTGTGTGTGTGTGTGTGTGTGTGTGTGTGTGTGTGTGTGTGTGTGTGTGTGTGTGTGTGCGTGTGTATTTTGTGTGTGTGTGTGCACCCTGAGGCCAATTAGGAGACAGATAATTAACCTCATTGAAACTGGATGCTGAAAGAAGGCCTTATTGGAGAGAGAGAGAGAGAAATGTGCACATTTTCATGCAATTTTGCCTCCTACAGATTATGTTGGGTATTTTTGTGGAGGGCTTTGAACCAGCAGGTTAAAGTTTTCAGTACATTTTCTATTAAGTTTAAAAAGTAGGCCTACTAAATATTTTATTCATAAAAATACAGGGACACTGAGAATGTATTCAACATGATCTGATTATTCAATCAGAAAGAGAGATGTTTATTATGTGATTGAATAATAAACTAAGAGTGGAGGATGGATAAAACAATTCATAAACACTAAACGTGTAGTGTTAACATTAATCCATCATCATTAGTCTCTCTCTCTCTGTGTGTAAAGCAACCTTTCTCTTCCACAGTAAAGACTATTCTTCCCTGCAGGAAACATTCCAAGATTAAATTTAATTTCCCTGTTTGAGTTTTGAAGTAAATTTCATTTTATGCAGGACTTTCCCTTCACAAAAAAAAACTATTTTTTTATAGATTAATGTCCCTCTATGCACTGCAGTCTTTGTCACTAGCTCTGCTGTTGTAGCTTCACCAGGAGGACAAGCACGGTTCACTCCATCCCCCCCAGTTTCACCATCTTCCATGTAGCCTGCCCAGCCAACCAATGTTTGTCCAACTTGGAGGTACCACTACAGGGATATCCACCTAACTCTGCAACTCTATGTTGCTTTAAACCTCTTTTATCTTGGTTTTATGGCACACTTAAAGTATGGGTCAGTCTCCAACAGCAGTAGGCAGTTGTTTTCAACAATTAACTGCACACTACTTCAACATTTAGCAGCTAAAAAGCTAAATATTATTCTCAGGAGTTAGTGGGAACGATTTAGTTTTATGACGTAATATTTGATTTTGATCAAAAGGGAACATTTCTAAAAAAACATCTTCTTAGCTTTACTATTTGTAGTGTCCTCCAAGATATCAAAACTGGATTTGATCTTAATGAAAATAAGACCGAGATCATTATGTTTGAATGACCTGACTTATTGGATGACTCTGTTGGTGTTCTTGGCCCTTTAGCTTCTCAAAATCGACCTTTTGTTAAGAATCTTGCCGTGATTATTGACAGCTCTTTCAAATTTGATAAACAAATTAGTTTAGTTCAAACTAGCTTTTTCGACTTTCAGCCATGGTAAAGGCCATCTCTCTCCCAAAGATCTCGAGATGTATTTCTTTATATGTGGATGTAGAGCAGTCGTCTCTTCATCGTCTGCAGTTAGTACTGAATGCAGCAGCTCGTCTGCTCACCGGAAAAATTAAACAAGATCACTTAACACCAGTTCTGGCCTCCCTCCACTGGCTCCCTGTCCGTTACAGGATTGATTTTAAGACTTTATTTGCTTGTTTTTAAGGTTTTAAATGGGCTGGCGCCACCTATATCTCGCAGAACTCTTGCATCTTCATACTCCAGCGAAAACACTGCGGTCGATCAATCAACAACACAATGCTTTCATTCAGTAGACCGCTGTTTGTGTCCCGTACGTTAAGTTTCACTTTCACGTAGCAATCAGCTGTTCACAATGTTAAGTCACATTTTCACTGCACAAATGTAGTAATTTTAAGCCCAACCATGTTGTTTTTTCCTAAACCTAACTAAGTGGTTTTGTTTAATTCACAACATTAATCACGTGTTTTTACTGCGGCCGAAAAGTGATGCCAATGAGTCTGCACAAAATGCCAAAATGGCTAGATTTCCGAGTGGAAAAGTACCCGAATCTTCCGGCAATCAATCAACAACTTTCTGTAACTTATACCACATTACAGAGCCTGTGAAACATGTAATGGGAGAAAGTGTTTTGCCTTTCTGCAGCTGAGGTTATTACTGTCCAATTAAACCAGTAAATCCAACAGGGAGGAAACTGTTTTTACTGGCAGAACAGTTTGCTTTGATTTAAATGATGCTGAGGTTTTTCCTCTGCTGATTGTGAAGCTAATATAGAAACATTAGCTGCAAAGATAGTATGGTTACATCTCTCTTGGTATCTCAGGAGCTTTCTTCCTCTCTGTTTCCATTTTTTTCCTGTCTGTGCCGTGCTTTACTTCCTCTTTTATCTTGTTATGTTTCCCCCTCTCTATAGAGGCTACATGTGTATTTAGTCTCTAGATGACTCCCTTTCTTCTTGTTCTTCCTCTCTTTGCATCTCTTGGTGTATGTAACCCCACCTTCGCTCGCTCTCTCTCTCTCTCTCTCTCTCCAGTGACAGCTGGCCTCCGTTTTCCCGCCAACAGACCAGCTGTCCATACTAACCAGAAGTATCTGAGAAGCGTGTGTGTGTGTGTGTGTGTGTGTGTGTGTGTGTGTGTGTGTGTGTGTGTGTGTGTGTGTGTAAGTAACAGGCAGTTCCTCTCTGTCAGCTTCTATGTCTCTCTCTCACACACACACTTCACAGACAGGAAGCAACATGACACTCGTATTAAAAGATCTCTCTCTTCTGCTACTGCAGGAAAGACACACACACACACACACACACATCAGTATTGAGTTAACACACTGTCACAGCCTCTCTGTTAGCACACCATTAAAGGTAAAGCTGTAATCCTATCTCGTCCTCCATCTCTGCTCATAATCATTTCCTGTGTGTTTCTGAGAACACCCGTCACTCAAACCTTATCGGTGTTACAGTGACGTCGTCTTCCTTTTTCCCTTTGAAGTCGAGCTGAAGTGTGAATTTCCGTAGCTGTCACTCTCTTCTTTGTTGGTTTAGCCACGGTGGCTCGCGTTAACGCCGTAGTTCTTCCTCTACTTTGATCTGTTTTAACCCAAACATAAACTTTTGTCCACGAGAGGAATTTTGTGAAGGTAGGCGGATGGAGATGGATCGGGATTTTGGTTGTGTTTGTTTGTCTCTTAGTTAGCATGGTATGTCAGACTTAATCATTTGGGGACTTGGGACATTATTTTTTAATGCGTATACATATTCCATAACTCTACCATGGGCTCTTCATAATTCATGACTTGTTGGCTCTTACCATCTGAATTATAAGGCGTAAAAGTGACTCTTTTCTTTTCCAAATTTGGCAAATAACAAAAAAGAAGCCCACAAAAGTTATTGATTTTTTTTTTTCGTGTTCCGTACAGTTTTCCTGTAATTAGTGGTCATGTTACCCTTACCAAAAAGAAGTTTATCCATTAGTATACTTCTATTACATTTAAAATAAGAGAGTATAATTTCAGTTTACTTTTAATGTACTTATCAGAGATATACTTAAAAAAAGTATACTTAAGTTTACAGAAAGGTCTAAGTATACTTGGCTTATACTTGTACTTAATCTTTTGATACTTAATAAAAGTATAATTAAGTATTTGTTGCCTTATAGACCTACAGAAAAGAATACTTGGCTTGTGGTTGTGCTGACTTTTTGATAGAGTAGCCTATTAAAGTGTGTGATTTTGATATGAATTTACTTTAATTCATCAAGAATGTTGTACGTGTTTAGGGAAAAACATTGTGTTTTGGGTTAAAATAACTACAAAGACAACTACGCATTTTTGGTTTCACACAGGAAGCGAACTTGCAGTCTCCTGGATGAAAACCCTGTGTTTTGTCACACTGTCTATACTACAGCGCCTGACTTCCGCTTCTGCTCCTGTCATAATTACTACGGTCGCTAGAGGCCACTGTTATGTTGTTTTATACCTCCTTTTGGTGATCTACCACATGACTAGATGATGAAACCTACTAGTGGGTGTAGTAGACCCCTACTGACCCACATCTATGGGGCTTATAGCGACTGATAACGCCTATTTATTTAATAGCCTGACAACAGTCTAATCGGCTGCACAACTCCAAGAAATCCTGAAAACACACTTACAGCAACTTCTTAAATTTAAATGATCAGTGGTCATATTTGTACAAAAGCCCAAATATTCTCAGGTTTTCTCCCAAAAATCATAGCAACCATCAGCCAATCAGCATGATTGTCACATTCATTGTTCCAGATGCTTCTTAAAGGTACTGTTTGTAACTTCTTACATGTATAAATCATTGCAGGTCGGTGTCCCATGCATCCTCGCGTTTGGCTATGCTGTTCCAACTCAAACTACACAGAAGCACCAAAACCGCAAAGTTCTATCTAGTGAAGCCCGTCTGTTAAACAGTGTCAACTCTTCCTGCTTCAGCCTCCCGACCGCGGCCAGAAGACACAGGGGAGATCGTATAGCTTTGGTCTCCAGGGCCGGAGTCTCTGCTGTACTTTGCTCCTCTGCCTGCCTGCCTTCACTCACACACCGCGCTTATTCTCACTCGCTCTCTTGCTCCACCTCTCAAGTGCGTGCGGGCACACTACACACTGCAGAAGAGCTAGTTTAGCTCTGAGAATATCTAGTGAATGAGCAGTGGACGTTTGTGCAGAAATAAATGCTGCAGCTCTTCCAGACCAACAGAGGTTTCCTGTGACGTTTCCCCTGCTGCTGAGTGAATAGACGGGGCTCCGGAGCGAGTAACGTTATCGTCTCCGACCAAAACTCCGGTGTCTCCCCTGTTCCTTCTGACCGCAGTCGGGGGGCTGAAGCAGGAAAACACAGTATCAGCATTGATTCATGGAGAGACCTTGGTCTGGTCAGCTAACATTACTGCCAAGCAGCTGAAATATAGAGTGACATTGTGGTTTTAGCTGACGTGTGTCGCCTCACTGTTTTAAGCGATGCTCGTTCATGTCTGTATAGAGTGAGCACAAGTGCGAGCGTGAGCAACAGGACGCTGACTTTCGTTGACTTAACAGCCACAGGTGTCGCTGTTAACAAGCAATTTCTGATTCTTACATAGAGTCCCTTTAAAATATATATATATTATTACACTACAAATGCAGGCTTCAAGTGTCATAACATTTGAAAAACAACCCTGATTTGTAAAGTTGATATCTAGATTCTGTATTTGCATACAGGAACACACACACACACACACACACACTCACACTCACACACACACAGTCAACTGTAAACCACCATACAGAGTTCTGGCTGTACACTCTCTAACTGACGGCAGCTGTGTTCGTTAACCCCTCGTCGCTCAAACATTACCACACAGCTAACCGCACACACACACACATATATGCAGAGAGGAAGCCTTGTAACACCCGTTGTGTCTCGTTAACTGCTCGGATTATCAATGCGAGGCAATGGATGTGGTCAAAGCGACTCGCTTGCTTATCAACACCATGAGACTACACACACACACACACACACATTGCTCAATTAGTTCCACTGGTCCATGTCAATGGTAGACACATGAAAACACAGGATGTGTGTGTGTGTGTGTGTGTGTGTGTGTGTGTGTGTGTGTGTGTGTGTGTGTGTGTGTGTGTGTGCGTGTGTGTGTGTGTGTGTGCGTGCGTGTGCGTGTGTGTATGTATATTTGTTTTTATGTCTGCCATCAAGATTTGTACCAGACCACCCCTATAACACACACTCTCACACACACACACACACACACACACACCTCTGTCGACCCTGTTTCTCTTCCTGTAGTAATTATGTCACGGTGTGTTTGGTCTGCAGACCTGTTGACAGGAGACACGTGTAATTGTGAACACACACACACACACACACACACATAAATGCACTGTTGCTTGTGTATCGTTCTCTTTACCCTGTGTGTATAGACGTGTGTGTGTTTTCTCTATTGAATCCAGCCTTTTAGCAACAGAGAGAGAAACACTTTTTAGAAAAATGGTTCAAACTGAACTGTCCAACTCAAACAGTAACGCTTCCATTTCAGCAGACACGTCATATTTTACGACTGCATCCGGCTGACTGGACAGATTCCTTTGACGTGTTTGTTGCCATGTACAGACAGCTCATTACCTCCGCCAAGGCCGAAGGCCTCGGAAGGAGGTTATGTTTTCACCGGCGTTGGTTTGTTGGTTTGTTTGTTTGTTGGTTTGTTTGTTGGTTTGTTGGTGCTGGTGCTGTCTTGGCAAGGACACTCTTGAAAAGGAGATTTTTAATCTCAAAGAGGCTTTTCATGGTTAAATTAATTCTAAATAAATAAAATAAATAAATGTTTGTTTTCATCCACCTGTTTTATGTGCATTTTTCTACGCTTGGCTGAGGGGGAATAGTTGCTGTATCGATGAAAACAAAATGGAACAAAGTGCAACGGAAACAGACTTAATGAATACGTCATTCGGTTAACATTTGTGCTATAATCGGATGGAAACTTGGCTTACAATGTATTATATACTGATGTGTTAAAATAAGCAAATCATGTGAACATGTCTGATTACCCGCCTGTATGGCGGGGTTTCTTGAGTGCATGTAAACGCATTGGTTGACACATCAGATAGTTAGATAGCCATCCAGAGGCTGCAGGTAGCTCCTCTCTCCCTGAGTCTCCTCCTGTGTTTTCCACTCTCCACAATCAAGACATTTTTTCCCAATAACAATAAAACACGGCGACACAAACTGGACTTGTTGTGGATTAATGGGGTCGGTGGAGGCCCGGCGTCGGCAAAACAAGCCGGGAACAATAGCAGTGGAAAGGGAACAGTTCAGTGGACTGTTGCATTAACTCTGTTGGTTTGTATTGTACAAAAAAGAGGGCAGGAATTCCAAAGGGAATTAATGTTTGTTATGTTAATGACTCCGTTAGATATGGCTGGATGGCTGCAGCCATAAACACACTTCTTTCTCAGGCATGTGGCTGATGATGCTGTTGATGCTTTTCTTAAGCTTCATCACAACAAGTGAAAATAGGTACAAGACTTTGTTGTGACACAACATGGAACAAAACTCTCCTGTTAAGTGTATGTATGTGGTTTTTTTTGTCTTCTAATTCATAATTTGAAAAGCTTGTTATGGTCTGATGTGTTTCTCGTGTTTTATACATTGTGCAAATTTATGAAATTACATTTAAAGAGCCGGGGGGGATTCCAGGCAATATGATAGACTGTTCCAAAACCGTTTATGACAGATGACGGTTTCAGGGTTGTTAATATAATGAACTAAACATTTTTATATTTTTCAGCATCTGGCATTTGATCAGATGGCAATAACAGAGTGACAGTGATGTGCAAAGGCCTGTATGGAGAGTTAGAAATGATGAAATGACGCATCAATATCCAAATGCACCTCAGTAGGTGCAACAGTAAGTGAACGCATCACCATTAATACGGCCGTGACATTCAACGCTGATTCTGAATGTCTTCAGTTCAGCAGGTTTAGTCTGTTTCGTTCAGTTCAGAACAAAACCAGCCTATACAAGCGCTGTTTATAAAGTTAATAACTCAGCTGACGCTTATTTACCACAGTTATTAGATTAGGATTGTTTCTCTATAACGAAGAAGTAACGTACGTGTAGTAGAGGAACTCTAATGCTAAAAGCTGCATTCGTTCAGTGACAGTGGTGATTCAGTTCAGCGCAGTAACTCTCTAAAGTCACATCAGACATTTTCAGAGGGGGACAATGAGGCTATGTTCAAAAATATAAATGGATGAGGACTTTTAACCCCTCTGACCTCATATTTTGCTGGTCCACAGCCAAAATTCCTACAATGCAAGTTCTGCATAATGCACAGAGGGAAAAGCTGAGGCTCATTTTGCTTCATGAACGAGGTTCTTCTTGTAAATCAAGAGCTTTACTACTTTTTCATAGAAAAACAAGTTGAGATACATTCAAATAAAACAATTTATCTCGTGTCATTTGCATTTTGTAATATGTTACTGTTTTTAGGAACTTTTTGACCACAGTTTAGTTCCTGGGACCATAATCTACATGTTCTGGAGCCAAATATAAACATATAAAAATGTGTTTTATTAAGTTTATTAAGTTTAGCATGTACATCCCCTTCTATCAAATCACATTAAATGTACTTTCTTTCATTCTGGAGGGAAAGTCCAACACATGGGGACTTCCAAGTCTAAACAGCGTGGCATTCACAAGATGTTTTCTCTGTAACTCAAACCGGAGTGGCAGAACAAACTCTACTACATGTGTGTAACACAGGTGCATGTGTTTGAACGTTTTGTTCTTAATGTTCATTGACACACGACTCGATTCAATTTCTGACAAATGCATGAATATGTATCATAACGTTTTATATTTGATGAATTTACACACCGGTAGCTGTCAGCATTTCAATGCTGAAGACATTGAAACCCTTATTTTTTTCTCAGCATCAGTAAATTGAATTTGTCTTCATAGTGTTCACAGGTGTATTGATGTTTTTAACTCTATTAACAAAACCACTAATAAATCGTATCTGTCTGTTCCCGACTATATGACGTAATTCAAAAACAAAAGAGCGTTGGCGACTAACAGCTGAGGGCAAGAGGTGCACATACACACACACACACATATGACAGCCCCTGTTAAAATAACATAGTAGCAGCTGCTGAGGAGACTGGTCTCATTTAGCACCAAACAACACCTCTTAGACTCACACCCAGACCCAATGAGTGTGTGTGTGTCTGTTACTTCACACTGTATCAGCAGTCTGGGCCTGTCTGAAGTGAACAAGGTCCAGTCTGTCTCACACACACACACCTTAGCAACCGTCCACCAGTTGTGGCAGTTGACAGTTTGGCATTGGAGGTTTGTGAGTGTGTCGGGGAGGCTGGCATTTGTCCTCTCAGACATTTGGAGTGAACATTTGAGTGTCTGTGCAGCATCCTCAGCATGCTCTGCACAGTGTCGTACACATGTGTGTACAATTTGTAGATGCCCTAAAAGCTGCAGGAGCTTTTGGTGAGGTGATTATTTTAGAGAACTTCACTACCATTTGTAAATCCACTTTTGAACTCGTACCGACTTTCACACTGATGCTGTGACGCAGGATACATCTGTATTTGCTCTTGCACATTTGAAGCTGGGGACACACCAAGCCAACATCAAAGAACTATAGCGGTGATAAAGGTCACCTCACATCGCCTTTGTCTTGGCCAAAAAGTTGCACTCGAACACACCGCAAAGACAACAGCCGGCAGCCAGGTAACACGTACATTCTGCGCCTGCGTGAGAGGAAATATCTCTCAACACAAGCAGGCGGCAGTAGTCTGTATTCATCGTCATTCAAAAAGGGAAATCAGAAGAAATCAGGTGAAATAAAGATGAAAAATTATAAGAGCCTTTGGTGTTTTTCCTCTTGACTTCACTCGTTGGCTCGCTTTCCTCACTTCCGTTTCTCTTCTCGTGCACTGAAGCTGAACCGCCAATCAGAGTGATTTCTCTCACCGATGAGCTCCGTTGGAAATACCTCCAACACGGGCCTGGAGCTGTCCGACGGCCGACCAAACGGCTTGGTGTGTGTTAGGGCCTTTAGTCTTTCTGCATCGACCCGGGTCATATGACCTGACTGCAATGACAAATTAGTTGTGAAACAAGAAACAAGCCTAGTTTTCTCACTGGTGATGAGTTTTTTATTTTTCCTTGTAATATTTGGAAGAGGCAGCGATAGCTTAATATAAAACACATTGTTTTACTTTCACTCGACCCACATATCCTGTTAGTGTGTCCTGCACTTATACCTGCGTATGATATCTTAGGAGAAAGTTATTCCTCCTTTTTTGTTCGTCTGAATGTCCAACAACACGTGTCAACTTCCGCTCGTTACATGCATACAGTCTTTGGAATTGATTTTGTGGGATATACACGATTTACAGTGCATTACTTTCCGTAGGTATAGCTACAGTATGAACAGTGTATGAGACCAGCCTGAATGGGGACAACATTTATTGAACTTGATCCAGTACTGAGGGATAACGCTGTAACTGGCAGCTGCGAAATGGGCTCCAATATAACCGCTCGGGGCAGTTCCTCACCCTCTATTTACGTCCTCTAAACATGCTTGTTTTTGCCACTGACAGGCTCAGATTGTTGTGTATCTGACATTATGGAAATGTGTATTAATATAGAGTAACTTTGTTATGCTTCATGTAGTGTGAGAGATCTACAAGGCTGAGCGAGAAAGATTAATCTGTCTGTTAGTGTCAAAACAGTTACAAAAACAATACAGAAAATATCTGAATCTGTTTCAGTTTTATTCCCAAAACTGCCAACTATTGAAATAATAAACCACATGTTGAACATGCTGAGTATCAAAAACAGTGACAGTCAGCTTCAGTGTGGAAACTAATCTTTTTATTGTTGTCACAGGATGAAAAGGATTCTGCAGATTCTCCGTCCCCCCTGTTTTTTAAGGCGATTTCCCAGCGATGTGATAAAATAGTGTGTATGGATTATGTTCCCAGGGATTTTGATGAAAGGAAGTCTTTATTAACCAGATGCCCTGAGGGCTTGCTGGTCACTCTGCTGTTGCATCATAGCGAGCAGCTGGCACCAAATGGCCCGTCCATGTGTGTGTGTGTGTGTGTGTGTGTGTGTGTGTGTGTGTGTGTGTGTGTGTGTGTGTGTGTGTGTGTGTGTGTGTGTGTGTGCGTGTGTGTGTGTGTGTGTGAGACACGTTGCCAGATTCCAGGAAACAGGAAACTGACTGGCGGGAAAATTACAGCAGCGGGGGGTCCAGTCTTTTGTCAAAACATAATCCAGTGGACGCTCTTAACACTCTGTTCATCCACCACCCTCCGTCCCCCAAACACACACACACACACACACACACACACACACACACTTTCTTTAGACATTCTTCCAGGAAGCGGGACCGGCTGCTGTTTTCCTCCTCAAGAGGGAACTGAAGAAGGGAAGTCAGGGATTCCTTGTTGTTGGAGAAAGAGAGAGTGGGATGAAACAGTTAGCTGTATGTGTGTGCGTGAGTGAGTGTGTGTGTGTGTGTGTGTGTGTGTGTGTGTGTGTGTGTGCAGAGTGGGGGTCGAGTCCAGTTGGTCAATTGAAAGGATTTAAGGAGCCGCCATACGGCCTGATGGAGGATCAGAGGGAGAGAAAGGGGGCCGTGGCTGTAGACCTTGATGTCCACGACTGTATGGAGAAAGAGAAACATGGTCGTTGAGGACATTCATTGTGTTGTGCTGCAACAGGACGGCTGTCCAACAACGCTGTCATAAGGAGTACATGGAAAACCTCAAATCTTTTGAACATCAAACACTCTTCCCCTCTTGAAACGATCAGTTACAACGGATTTCAACAGTATATTATTCTATAAAACAGAAAAAATGTCAATAGAAATTTCCCAAACCACTCCTATAACACCTCTCCACTTCTCCATTACTACCACCCACACTTTGTTCTTCTTCATATATGATTATAATCTATATTTTTGTCATCCTGATTGTGTATACTTTAAAGGGGCTAGATATAAGAATCAGAAATGTGTTGTTGACAGTGACACCTGTGTCCGTTAAGTCAATGACTTGCGCTTGTGCTCGCACTACGTAGACGCGAGCGAGCATCGGTCAAAACAGCGAGGCGGCACACGTGATTGTGATTAACAGGCATGTGGTTGATTAACATTAGCAGCTAAAAACCACAATATCATGATATATTTCACATGCTTAGCAGTCATGTTAGCTTACCTGTCCAATAGGAATTTTGACAGCTCGGTGTCCGTTTTGATGCCGAAACCAAAACGAAGGTCCCTCCATGAATTGATGGTCCGGACAATCTTGATCCTAGTTTTACCCCCCGACGTCGGTCTCATTCCTGCTTCGCAAGACGGGCTTCACGAGATATAACTTTGATTTTTGTGCTTACGTGGAGTTTGTGTTGGAGGCTGGTCGTTTGTTGCCGTTAGAGGATTTTTAACCGAATGTTAGCTGTCGTTGCACACTGTTAGCCCTGTGGCGGAGCTAAAAATAAAGGCACTCGCAAGCGTGCATGACGTCACATCCGTTGGATTTTCCCGGAAAAACAGGCCCACATTCTTCACATTAAAAGCAGTCTATGGGCTGATAGAGTCTACAGGCTGATAGAGGAAACCCAGAAAGGGCTCATTTTTTAGGTTAGGTTACAACCTGTTCACACACTGGCAATAAAAAAATATTAAAAAACATTTATATGTGTAAAAACTTACATACAGTCCCTTTAATTTTATTATGTTGGTCTATTCTGTACACACAACATTTATTGCACATCTGTCCGTCCGGGGAGACGGACAGATGTTTTTATTATCCAAATCGACGGTATAAAGACAGTATTCCCAAGCTGGATTTTAAAATACAAATGTGTGCATTAAATTGTGCTTTCATTGTCTGGGTTAGAGGTGGGTGTCTTCTCTAATCTTTTAGACAGGAAATCCCAGCAGCGTTGTGTTATCAAAGCTGAGGTGGGTGTCTTCATTTAGTATTATCTCCTTTTACACATTTCAACACAATTTCATTGTCATCCTCTTCTTCTTCATTTTTACTCAACACACAAATCCAGATATAGTGTGGATATGTGTGTGTGTGAAGGAGACTAGAGAAGACATAATCATTTCAGTTTACCACACAGGAGAGCATGTTTTTGTGAAATAAGACCAAGAGGTAGAAGTACTATTAGAAGAGAGGAAGCTGGCTTGATGAATGGAACGAGGCCGAAGACAAAGTGAAATATCCTCCTTCTTGCAGCTTGTCGTGACACGGTTGTTTGTGCGACCTCACCAGTGCCAGGTCCCTGCTCTGTGATTTATCCACCTCTGTATAACAGTCACTATAACTGCCTGGGGGTCACCATTCATCTCTCAGCTTCAACGACATGTTCATTTCTCAACTGTAGTCACCATTAATCTTTATAACTTTTCACTTAAATCAGCCGTTTAAAAAACTCCTATCAGGGCTGGAAATATTTCCTGGCACTTTAGAAAAAGACCTATAAATCACCAGCTTAAAAGCAGATAGAGCTGCTGTGGTACTGTGTGCTTTATTGGCACTAACAAAACGCTGTTAGAGTTGAAGGTTTTATTCCCTGGGTACAAAAAGAGCAAAATACTGCTACTGCTACTACAGAATGAATAGCATATATAAGCAGCGCATGATAGGGTTGTTATTTTTGCTACTAATTTCAGTTTTAAAAATGATTTTTGATCGCCTGTTGGTTGATTAGCATTGGATTATTAAAAACTTTAAATGATTAGTAGTTTTTGTGCAATAACAATATAATATTATTAATAACAATATTATTCGACAATTTCAAGACAGCTTAATTTTTGTATGGTATGTGGTCATGGTGGAAGTGCAATACACTGACACTGAAGTGTCCCTATACACACAGTTAATGGACAGATGAGGTGGAGCAAACGAGGCGATGGACAATCTGATGGCTATGGCCCTCATACACATCAATGTGGGCATTAAAGTGGGAGCACCACCACGACAAACAAACCCAGCAGGTTACAACAATAGACTGTGGCTTCGCAAACAGGATCACTTGACGACCAACCCTGAAATGGAAATGACCTAAAAAAGCCAACATCCATAACAATGGGCAGACACAGGGAGGAGATGACGATGAATATTAAAAGCATGAATTGTTTTTAAGTAAACAGATGGTCGGCCACATGTGGAACTGCAACATTACCTGTAAGAGGATGCACTCGCAGCAATTAAAGAACTCTCTGGCAACACATGCCTCTCTAGAAACAAGGTCCTGCTTTGCTCATTGATAACCAACACTTACTGAAAACTCCTGCTAGGTGTGGACTGAATAAAAAAACATGTGGACATAAAAAAAACATTTTCACACCACTCACACCCAGTGCATCTGGAAACCTCACAAGATAAAACTATAACTATCTGCATGGTAAAATGACGACACAATTGTTGTATGTTGTTTATTACAAGTTTGTATTTTGTTCAGAGTTAGGCGCTGCATGCAGCTCCAAATTAGGAAAATAAAGTTTTTTTTAAACATTAAAGTATGTAAACATGTTCTAATAGAAACCCAAAATACAAGTATGAACCTGAACATGAGCACAATATGTCCTCTTTAAAGCACATTGTCTCACTGTGTCTTGTCAAGTCTTTTTAGGTGTCCACGGTTCCAGAAGTAAAAGCTCCATTCTTATTTTCTCAGGCTACATCCACAATAATATGTTTTTGTTTTAAAATGCTTAACTTTTGCTAAGTTTTTGCCTAGCGTCCACACTACTCCAGCAGTTTTAGAACCCCTATAACAGAGACGTTTGAAAATGCTTTAGCTTTAGTTTTAAAACTCCAGGGTTGAGTTTTAGTCTGGACGGACAGAAACGTAGACCTTTAAAAAAAAAAAAACGATGACGCAGACACCCATGTTCGCTTCTTGATTGGGGTCTTCACTAGCCAGGACCACGCTGCAACGGTAGGTCGTTTAAAAGGTTTTAATGGAAATTCAGGAGGTATTGAATGTTCAGGACTGATGGATGGATGTACAAAGGGGGAGGTGAAGGAGGAAGAAGGATGTCGTCAGTTAGGCTGGTCTGGGAGGTCGTAATGAAGTCCGGGCAGAAGGAGACTCGCTCGCTTTTCCACCTGAACTGATCACAGGCCCCCAGACAGTACCTAGAATGAGACATGGAGAGGAAAGGATGAGGGGAGAAGGGAAGAGAGGATGAGGATAAGGATGACGTAGGAAGGAGAATGGATGAAGGGGAGGGTGGGTCGAGAAATCTGAGACAAACAGCGTCGGATAGGTTGACCGTGGTATAAGCAGGCTTGGCAGGGTAATAAGGTGTGGTTGGGTTAACTAATTAACTTCATTCATCATTCATGATGTGTCCTTCCCTGATTCGTCACGCCCCTATCACGTGAACCTTTTCCGGAAGAAAACAAGCAACATCTGTTACGTTGAACGGCTCCACCTCGTCGTCAGTCAAAGCAAAGAAATCTCTGGTCTTATACTTTTTGCCATTGCTGTTCTTCCTTCGTAGTATTTTGTGCAACTGAACAACCAACAATGCTGCTTCCTTTTTAAACCGACACGCACATGCCCAGTGTACGTGAATGGTCATGTGATATGCGTTTTCAGGCGTGGTAGTATGGCCATAGATTAATTCTGAAGCGGCCTTAAAGCACTCGTCTGGACGGAGATGGTTTACGACGTATTAGTGTGGATGTAGCCTCATAGACGGTTCTGTTGCATCACTGACGAGTTGTTTGTTGAAATAATTCAAACTCATCAAATTATCACATTCTATCAATATGAATCATTTACATGCTGAGGTGATGCAGTGGCAACTCAGGACGAGCTCTTGTCCTTGATGAAGCCACAGAGGACAGTTCGATCAGATCCTGTGTGCTGGTATTGTCCAGAGTGCTTCACTGTGGTGTATACAGGGACATATGGAGAAGCTTCTGGACAATGGAGCTCTTGTCATGCTGGCCTCAACAAAGAGGCCAAGACAGGCTCAGACAGGGGGCCGACAACCATGCTGGGGTGTGTGTGTGTGTGTGTGTGTGTGTGTGTGTGTGTGTGTGTGTGTGTGTGGGTGTGTGTGTGTGTGTGTGTGTGTGTGTATGAGAGAGAGAGAGAGACATTGTGTGTGTTTTTGAGATTGTGTGTGCGTGACAAAGAAGAAAGAAGTCTACAGTATATTACACAGTAATTACTTTATTAACTTTACCACCTAAATAAGTTTAGCTTTATACTTACGACGTGTGTTTTGTCGTTAGTTAATCTAGTTTATGTTTTCGTTTCCCCTCCAGGCCTTTCTTTTCTTAATAATTTGGGGGAAATTGACAATTGACAATAATTTGGGGGAAAAACAAAATGACAGTTTACCTCAGAAAAGTGGCTTATTCTTATCTATTGCATGATTAAAGGTGCAACGTGCAAGATATGGCCAGATTGAACTGACATTATCAACAGAATGTGAAGAGGTTACAGTGTTGACGTTGACGTCAGAGACGTCTATGTACTGTGTTGAAGAGATATCTACTGAAATGAGCATGCTAACCAGCTAGCCCCGGCCCGTCTTGTCTTGTAATACCACTTATATACCTGGAGAGGCGATAGTGAGTCACTGGTTCCTTTCAAACAGCCTGTTCAAGGCGGGATTGTTGCACCGTTATTCTGCCTCACTGTTCTGTATAAAAGGTCTACGACTAAACGCATACACACTCTAGACGCCAACGCTGTTGTGTTTAACGTCACGCCCCTTTTGCTCCCTCGATGCCTGCATGCTATCTAAAATCAAACGCCGCAGTTGTTTCGTTCATTGAGAAAAAGCAATGGCAGCCTAACGGAGGATCTTCTTTACGGCAGTATGGCGGCATCTCTGTGTGAAAGGGGCTATTGTAGCATCCAGTCTGTCCTCAGTTCGAGAGGACGAAGAAGTAGAGTTGCCCTGAGGGCCTGTCAATCACGTGAAAGGTACGGGGTCCGTGTACGTTTTGATAATTTGTTTATTGGATTAAATCCAGAATGGCAGAAACGAGAAAATGACTTGCCGCCGGGAGGAGAGTGTGTGGCAGCTCCGGGAGACGGATCTTCAGTTAGAAGTTAGCTCAAATTCAACCAGCACAAACTCCAGCGTCCGGGTTCTGATCCTGTAACTGTAATATTTTGTGTTTCTGTGTCAGCCATATTAACTGACAGATATTACATCTCATATTTGTCTGCAAACCAGAATACTTACCCCAACAACGTACCCAACACTGTTACTGTGTTGTACCAGCCTCTGTAAGCACGCTCCTCCCTCGTCTCCACCCAAACCACTGCTAACTGACACGGCACGTGATACTTCCCAGCCAAAGTTTCAGTAAACCACCATCCTGCAGGCAGAAAATGACGGTGGTGGTGGTGGTGGAATGCACCCCTAATGTCAGTCCCTAACCTGAACCGAGCTCTACTACAGATGCCTTCCTTTCACAGTTGATAAGGTGATTTATGATCCAGTCGGAGGTTTGGCTCAGCTGAAGTGTGTCAGTATAGTTAACATATCTTTTTAATTAGGGCTTTTTTCTCTACGCACAAGGAATGAAAAGAATTTGCCAGAAAAGCACGTCTCATCTCTTTATTTAGTGGAACGTATCCAAAGATCATTCAAATGCACAACTTTCTACTTCACAGACGAACATGGAATATAAAATGCAGCACTTCCTGTGTACCATATAGAGCTACTGTACATGTCAAAAGTCAACGCTTTTAAACAGCCGACAGAACTGTGACCGTAACTGTAACCGAGTATCCAAAACTGGAGGCACTAAGTGCTTGGTCATATTAAGATTCATATTCTCGGTGACAATGAGGGTACACCACGGGAGCAACATGACTGCAGTTGGAAAAGTAAAGTTATTTAAAGTGCGTAGCCGTAGGACGTACGTCACCAGGGCGTTTTACGTCAATCGGAGCATTCACAGCTGCATGTAAACGGGAATATTAGTGGAATATTAATTTTCATTAGCCATGTAAACAGTTTAGTAGGAATATTGTCTTTTTCGGAATAAGGGTGCAGACACAGTCGAACTTTATGGATTCAATAAGTGTAAATAAAGACATTTATTTACATGATTATGTTGTGGGTTATTGTGACACTGTTCATATTGAGCTTTGCAACGGCAAGAACTATAAGAAAACACCCACATACTCTGTCACCCACCAACTCCCACAGCCACAGACAGTTATGTTGGTTATGTAAGAGAAGATTCAGTTGCTGTGTCACTAGACCAGACCACAACAACACAACAACACAGAGAGAGAGGTAAAGGGAGAGGATGAGGGAGGTAACTGATTCATTTGCATGATTGATTGTCATTCATAAATTACTCTATTAATATATAGAGAGTGGAAAGAAAGAAAAAAATAAAGAAAAATGTTGAAGAGGGTAAAAAAAGTAAAGAGGTAGAAAGAAGGAGAGAAAAGAGAGAGACATAACGACAGTCAGTCTGTTACCAAACCAACCGACCACAGGGAGGAAACCACACTGCATTACAGTTATTTAACCCTGAACACACACACACACACACATACACCACAGTAACGTATCAGTGAGGCGTTGTGATAAGAAATTTTACAGTTTGTCTTTGCAGCCTCTTAAAAACGAACTGTCACTCAGTTCTCACAGCCACAAACAATCCAAACATCAAACCTCTCGGCTGCCCGTAACTCGTAAGTTAATATTTGCCCCAGTAAGATCACATTACAAATTCAGTTTGCATGTGAAAACAGCATGCATCCACACATCCACAAGATCACCTCCCACTCATAAATGCCAAAACGCTTGGAAACAATCTGTCCTTCCTCGCTCTATTTCAGTCGGCAAACAATAACTGTTCATTTTCAGCCAACATCTGGTCAGCAGTTGTCAGACAGCTAATGCCAAGTTCACACAGATCTCTGTACTGTTCACACTACACAACTTGCTGTTCTTGTAATCATGAGTCTTTAAGTCATTTTAGTGGTTTTAACACTACATGACTGACCGGAGACAGGAGGTCACACACTACAAGATCTTTCACCTCCCAGGTGAGGTCTCAAAACTATGTTTTGTCACGAAAACACGAACGAGAAGTGACGTGGACGTAGTCACATGTTGATGTTGTCGTTGGTACACATGTTCACAAAACCGCCACGCGTCTACTATTTCCCCTATGTAGATCAGTCATGTGTTACGTTTATTCATGTTAACATCCAACACCATAGGTGCAACAACAGCTTTGATCCGTGTTGCAAATGCAACACGTACAGTGAAGTTCCTGTTGTTACAGACGACCCTTTCGTCGGGCTTCCTCTCCGCCTGTGTCTTGCGCTCTCATTGGCTCACAAACAGACTCCCCGACAGGACCAGATATTTAGCAGGATATCTGGAATGTGTCTGCGAGGCATCAGCGAATTTTTCGGCTCACATCTTTGAACAGTTCACACATAGCGAGACACAGATTTGCGAGCGCCAAGCCAAAGCTGGCCAATTAGCCTCTGTTCTGGGGCTTTTGTCTGGAAGCTGGTCTGCGAATTGAAAATCAGGGCTAAAATCCTGTAGTGTGAACTCGTCGTTAGTGTGGATGGCGGTCCAAAACGGAGAGAGGAAGGTGTGTTTTCAGATTTAGTTTGGTTGGTGTGGACACAATCTCTATCTTAAGGCGCAGATACATCAAACCAACATCATCAGCATTCTGAATTGGACAAAAAGCCTCCGAGACAGGCAGACTAGAGCCAAAGGTGCAGGACACACCGTCAGCTTGGTGTGTCAGGGCCTTTACTTGTTCTCTCCCACACACACACACTTTGACACATATTGGTACTTTCTCATTAGAGTACTGTTTCAGTATTACCAGCTGAATCCCACAAACAGTAAACACTGCAGTGTTTACACTTCCTCTGTGTAGCTCCTTGACGGCTCAACACCCCACATCACCCGACCACAACATTAACTCCGTCTGAAACGTCCCTGCAGCGTCCAAACAGAGACACAATGCACAACACAAACAACAGATCACACAGTAATGTTTGAAATGCATCGTTCCCACTGTAAAAAGTCTCAAATGGTACAATACACAAGTTCAAACTGTTGTTGTGTACTCAATGAGGTCAGTGAGTTTCAGTGAGAGTTGGAGACAAGCAAACGACTCTTATCTCGTTGGACAGGGGTAATCATTCTGAGGAAAATACACTTCCTGGTTTCATTTGAATTTCTAATTATTTGAGTCTAAACACGCTTTGGTTACCACACATCCACCACTGACGCACAATGCTTTATTTTTATTTTTAAAAATGTAGGAATGTATATGTTTGCAAGTTAAGAGGACTGACTGAAAACATTGACAAAGGTCATCTAGAGAGACCATTAATAGAGATAATGTTCACCTGTACAAGTGACTGGGAGAGCAGAGCAGATTTATATTCCTTTCACAAGTATTGGTAATGTATTCAGTGCATAATGTGACCATGCACAAGTTCCAGGTTTAGACAGGTTTAGAGTTAGACATCATTTAAGGGTTGTTGGACATTCAACACGACAGACATTGAGGATGATTTGGTGTATATTTAAGAAATCCCCACCCGTAGCATTTCGTATCTTTACTCTTCAAACTTTATGTATACAGTATACATTCTAGACAGATCTACAGGTCTCCAACAGGTGACACCTTTGAGTTGTTATCGCTGACTTCTGTGAAACTCGGGTTTGGAGCAACCCATTCAAACCAGCGGCAATCTTTGTTTTGTCCCATGTGTTACTGTGGAGCAGTTGACACTTTTTTCCACCCTAACTAGCTTTGAACCATCCTCACTGACCTCTATTTGCATTTGAACACAACAACAAGCTTTGAAAGGACGATGAAAACACCACCGCTGAAGGAGTGGATGGATCACCGCTGACCCACATGTCAGGACTTGTTCTTATCTCTCATAAATGTGAGGCCATGAATGTAAAATATAAAATATATTAAGATATATATATAGAGATAGCAGTGAAAATGTAATTCATTCACAGTCTTGAAAGGTAAAAAGTGTAGTTTACGTACAGCAGACTGCAATAAAAGACCTGGTTATATTGTGCTTGGAAGGTCAGCATGCTAGCTAATGCAGACAACTTATGTGCATTTACACTACATTTTACATTTTACAGACATAAATCACTTTGTCATTGTATAATTTCTACATTGTCTTTATTTCTGCCTCTTAGAAATGTTCAAGAACTAAAACTACTTAGAAAACTGGGCGGGGTACGCCTCGAACAGGCCTTCAGTCTGACACATTCACACCCCATTTACACCTGTGGGCATTTAGGAGTTTCCAATCTACACTACTCTGGGATGAAAATGGAGCAGACAACTGCTGTGATACTGGGAACTCCAGACAAAAAGAATAAAAGTGGATTCAGACCCGGGCTGTTTCACCACACCGCCATTCTCAGTACTTTATTTTGCACTTTAAATAAACAGAAACAAAAAGGCTAGTTTGTAGTTAGACAACCGTCAAATCTTATTTCATTCATTCATTTTATTACTTAAAGGGGTTGAGGACCATCCATCTATAATTGATCTCTTCTTAATATCCCAGGTTGTGTGTTATTAAAGTAGTAGTATGTCATGTGTTGGAATTAAACTTTTACATCTAGTAGTAACTGACTGAAGTGTGAACAACGTGGCTGAAAAGGATGTTAGATCGATAGATAGATAGATAGATAGATAGGTAGGTAGGTAGATAGATAGGTAGGTAGGTAGGTAGGTAGATAGATAGATAGATAGATAGATAGATAGATAGATAGGTAGGTAGGTAGGTAGATAGATAGATAGATAGATAGATAGATAGGTAGGTAGGTAGGTAGGTAGGTAGGTAGATAGATAGATAGATAGATAGATAGATAGATAGATAGATAGATAGATGTACTTTATTGATCCCAAATTGGAAAATGATTGTGTTACAGCAGCAGGTTATCCAAACAATGCACGGAACAGTAAATAAAATGCACATATCAGCACTAGAGAAATATATCCATCCATAAAATATAAAATATAAAGAATATTGGAATACACTATAAATATAGACGACTACTACAACTAGCATAAAAAAATCTAAATTATAAACATAGAATAACCCACTATATACATTAGCAAAGTGTGCAAGATACTATGTTTCGTTCTTTAATAAAAAAAAAAAAGAATTGAGTTAGTAAATGTGCAAATGTAGATGTGCAAAATTCAACATGTGCAAGATTATTACACGAGCAAAAACAGAATGGAGCAAAGTTGAGATAGAAACTGTAAAGCTGAATCGGTCCTTCCTGTATCAGTTTTTTATGAGATTTCTTTATCTGTTGTTACCCTAAGTAATAATAAATCCAGTTGAAGGAAGGTATAATTATATTATTTTAATGAATACTCAATGGATGGTGGAGAAAACAGACATTCCATCGTTGAAATGATATTTGGGACGTGTTTATAGCAACTGTATTGTCAGTTTCCAGAAGCAGTCTTGTAATGAGTCCAAGCTTCTAATGTCAAATAATATATCAAAAAGTAAAGATCAGGTTGCACAGTTATTCTCCCATGTAGCATGTTTATTTCCTCACTTTCATTGAAATTCATTTGGAAGAATAAACCTTTCATGTAAAATAAGAAAACTTGTTTGTCAACTTATACTTTGCTGCATTTTAGCTGCACTAATGACAGCAAATGTGTTGGTATTTGCAACACTTGTCATTATCTGCTTAGCTGTATCGATCCTGAACAAAGTGAGGGGACGGCTGCTTAAAAAAAGAAGAATGCATCTTTAAGGATTCAGTAATGAATGGGTGGAAAAGTAGCTTCATTCAGCTACCTCCTCGTCTTTCTGTGCCCACCCTGCCCCCCAGCACACCATTACAATGCAGGACTCCCACCCCCCAACACACACACATTAACACACATTAACACACGCACACACACACTCCCTGCCCTGCCCCCTGAAGAACACAGGCAGTGGGTGGGTGTGTGCGTGGGTGGGTGGGTTTCCCCAACTATTTAAGCAGATTCCAACAGATGGTCGAGGAACTTTCCTCCGAGGGTCACGTTGCTGTTCCTCCCAGCTTCCTGTCTCCCTCTCAACGGACCTCACTACTTCTCTCCCCTTTCCCTTCCCCAAAAAACTCTTTCAACTCCTGGGACAAGCAGTTTCTCTTCCCCCTGACACAACCTTCAGAGGTTTCCCGAGGCCCTTAAACCTTTTTCTCTACCGTCTCAGCTCCCAGAAGACAACTCTTCCTTCACCTCGGACCCAGAAACTGTTTGTCCTCCCCAGCCTTCCTCCACTGTGGGATCAGACATCCAGCTTCACTCAGCGAGGACGGTGGAGCCAACCATGCCCTCCGACTTTCTAACACCTTTCCTGGAACTGGATGAGGAGTTCTTTAAGGTGAGAGCAACCAAAGACAATTTAAACCTGTTATACATATCTGCCAACATCTAACTGTCTAGTACTACCATGATGACTCTCAGCTAAGGCAATGCTAGTATTATTCTTCATGTGGGAAAAGTTGTAAGACTAATGCCTTATTAACTAACAGATGAAGTGGTTTTCTTTGAATACATCTCAACTTTATTTAGGAATATGGCCTCATTAATAATGCAATAATTCATTTCAGTTTTTGGAGGAAAATCTAGAGTCTGTAAATTTCATTTCTACTGCAGCTTTTGGTCTAGGGCTCAAATGTTTGGTTTAAAAAAACATCTTTAAAGTATTAAAAACTGAAAGAAAAGTCTTGGTAGTTTCATGTTTTTGGCGTTTAAAAAAAAACATGTGTTGTTCATGTTGCACGTGCATGCGTTTACTTTGCAATCCAGTTAATCCCAGATTTAACACATCTTTTTCTATTTCAAATTTTTCATTTTTCATTCCATGAATCTGAAAATGAACCTGTTGTACTCTTAAGGCCTAATTTAGTACATTCTCCGGACAAAACATAGTCCCACTTCTTAAGTAAATTTGTTGCTTTAGCTGCAGCTTTAAAAATCTCCTTTCAGCTCGACTTGGCCCTGCCAGTCTCGCTCCAGCGCTCCAGGAATGCAGAAAGCTCACATCTATTCTTCTCCTTTTGTGTGACAGAATTTCCGCGGCCTGGAGGCGACAGATGGCTCGCCTATCGGCTCGCAGCTGCAACGGCAGCAGCACAGTCAAAGAGTCCTGGGTTTCCAGCGCCGCCATTCGCTGTGCCCCGTGACCCTCCCCAACTCCAAGTTCAACCACAGCAGCAGCTCTGAGGTGACCGACTCAGCCGGCTGGGGGCTCAACGTGGCCTCCAACCAGGGGTGGAGCGGTGAAAGTCAGCTTCCCCGCTCCTCGCTCAGCCACATCCCCTTCAGAGTTGACCGCTCGATCAGCATGATCGAGGGAAACGTCAGCAGCTTGGGAGGCAGAGAGGACAAAATGGCTAACCTGTCCCCAAAACTGCTGCTCCCTCCACCAGGCTTCTGCCTCAGCAACACCTCTCTCCCCTCCATAGCTTCCCTATCTCCTGTCTCCAGAGACTCGGCGCCCTCGCCTCACATCTCCACCCGGTACAAGACCGAACTCTGCCGTACCTACGAGGAAAGCGGGACCTGCAAGTACGGCGCCAAGTGCCAGTTCGCCCACGGCATGGACGAGCTGAGAGGCCTCAGCAGGCACCCCAAGTACAAGACGGAGCCATGCCGCACGTTCCACACGATAGGCTTCTGCCCGTACGGCGCCCGCTGCCACTTCATCCACAACGCCGATGAGATCCTTGGTGGCAACGGCGGCGCACCTCCTCCGAGACAGAAGATGAGGCCTCTGCTGCGTCACAGCGTCAGCTTTGCAGGCTTCTCCTCATCTCCTCAGACTTTCCAACCAGTTGAGGAGTCGCTGCCTTCCTCTCTCCTCTTCACCCGGGCCTCCTCCGTCTCCCCTCCTCCATCCTCCACAGGGAGCCCAGAGCTCCTCTCCCCTCTCTTCCCTGAGCCAGGGGCGCTGAAGCATTGTCCCTACCCCTTCTCTGGCATCACCGACCTGGCAGGCGACCGCGGCGATTCGTCTCTACGATTCTATGCCGTGACCGATTCTCTCAGCCCCAGGTGTCCCACCTCCACTTTCACCTCCAAAAAGCCAAACCTCCCTTACCACATCCCCCAGCAGCTGCCAGTCTCCCTGAACGGCCTCCCCGGCCTTCAGCGCTGCTCGTCGGCCGACTCCCTCTCTGAGGAAGGCTACACCTCCTCCTGCTCCCTCAGCTCTTCCTCCAGCGGCACAGAGTCGCCGAGCTTCGAGGGCCGGCGCCTGCCCATCTTTAGCCGGCTGTCTGTCACAGACGAGTAGGGAAGGGTTTTACTGTAGGGCTGAATTTAATCAGGGATAGATGGTCTAATTGTTTAACACTTATGTGACGAGAATCTGGGTTTTGTGTCCAGCAAAATAGCAGCTTTGACGCATGTAAACTCTGCACAACATAGGGTGTTAATGAAACAGAAACTCCACTATCACAACTAAACATTTTAAAGTCACAAAGGATTAAATCGTTAGGTTTTCCGTTCCTCCCTAAATCCAGCCAGGTAAACGTACCTAACTTTGTGCATATTGCATTTCTCATCCAAGCAGTTGTAGCGCTGCTCAGTGTTCGTCCAGTTTTAGCTGACTTTTGTTTTATTGTTATTTGTTCTTTTATGCCATTGTTACTGCTGTATACTGTTGTATACCCATTTTTAGAGAATACTTGGAGGGTACTTCACTTTGCTCGGCATTTTGCCCATATGCTGGAAGTTCTGTGAGAATTTCCTGAACCTTGATTTAAGACGGATTTTTGCTGTTTGCCCTGTATGACTGGTGTGCTATCCATTTTTTTTTTTAATTAGCACTGTTGTTTTTCTACAGATTTTATTTCTTACTTTAACAGTTTATAGTGATGCCAGCCTGCAGCACTTCTCCAGTCATATTAGGGCATATTGAACCTCTTGTCCACGAGTAAGAGGGTTAATAATAACTGTACGCTGTCACTGATTGATTAATTGATTGGTTGTATGGCTGCGGCCGCTTGATTGTATTTGTCAGTCATTTGAACTGCCTGGCAAGGATTCAGCTAAACTGCCTTAGCAAGAAAAAATAGCACAAGTAGGCAACCCACTGACTCTCTAGTTACCAAAGTTGATGTTAGAGTTCCCCTAACCTCCTAGTACTGTTAACACCTAGCCTAGCCTTTAACCCACCACAGGTACAGTGTTAGGATTTTATAGCTTAACACTTTTGTAGACTTATTTATTGCTTTTTGTATAATTTGTTTGATTGTGTTTATGCATTTTTTTTTTATTATACCAGAGAAATTATGCTTTACTTATGCATTCATGATGTCCATCTGCTTGGTTTACACTATCCAGTAGCTTTAAGAAGGCTCGAAGGAGAGGAGAGGAAAAGGAGGAAGAGAAAAACATTTTGGCATTCTATATGTACGTATGTTGCCTTACTGGCTAAAAGGCCTGGTAGAAATCAAGACTCACTGGGTTTTTCACATTAAAAGCACGGCTACCGAGGATACTGCATCTGCAACGTCCTCGATCAGCGTTACTTTCTGCTGTTCGTGTGAGCATTCAGTGAGTCTACTCTCCTCTCCATTCAGCCTCACACCTCTGACTGTAATAACCTTTTTTTTCCAATTGTAAAGTAAAACGGTGGCGAAAGAGGGGTTCACCACTCACTCACGGCCTCAGTGTGAGTCAGCAGCGGTCAATAAAAGTGTGTGTTACACTAAGAAGAAAGAAAAATGTTAATGTTAGAGAAGAGTGTTACTGTTTCTGCTGCATTGTGGTCGTGGTGTGTGTGGTAATCCCTACCTTTTAAAAGAAATCCTGTGTGCTATCTTCTTCTCTTGTGATGTAAACAAACAGGTGAAAAGGTGACCTTTGTTTATAGTTGATTTTTATCTATCAGAGTTGCCTCGATGACAATGTGTTTGTAGGTCGACCTCTGTTGCACGCTAGCTCGCTAGCTTACCTCTCTGAGCGGCGGGTGAAATCAAGCGAGTTCAAAATGAAACCAGGCAACGTTTTGATTGTTTGCTTTTGTCGTGAAATCAACTCAACCTGCCCGAAGAGTCCAGAGACGCTTCTTGTTGCTGTAGCTTATTGTTAGCTCCAACCTGGCAACAAGCCGTTTTTTTGTAACTTTTGTTAACTTAAAAGTCTTATTTATTTCTTTTGTTTTTCAAAGTGAAACCTATATTGTGGTGTTTGATACTGTGTTGTTTTTTGTTGTTTTTTTTACATAATTTAAGTGCATTTATTGTTTACATTCCATGGGTTATGTTGATATCCTAGCTCTTTATCTTAATATATTTGTCCCCCTTTTATTTCAAAATAAAAGTCTTTGCAAAAAATGAGCGCTGTCTTGAATCTCATTACACTTTTGTTTCTGTAGTGATTTGATTAAATCAACGATGTTTTTAGATATTTTCCTATAAATTAGGTCATTGTTATCTGGAGTATGAGTAAAAAAAACAATAAAATAAAGGTATTAATAGTATACAACATAAATGAAAAGAATGAAATCCAACACTTTAAGACTGACAGTCAGCTCTTTCACTCTCTTCTCCCACATAAACAGCTCTAATTTAAATCCACATCAACCACACTGAAGCTTTATGTCTTCAGTGGTATCCTCACATCCCCTGTCCATGCTTAAGCATATAACACTCTCCCCCTCTGCTCACTCTATAAAAACACTTTCCTTAGCTCTGACATTTTTATTTCGTTTTCTGCAAGATCGTGTCTCATGACTCTATTAGCTTTGCTAGATAAGCAGTGCAGTTAAAGGCAGTTATACCTTCTGCAGAGAAAACTACTATTGACAAAATATCTTTATATTACATAGAAGAACATCCAGAATATGAGGTGAACATTAGAGGTGTAGGTTTTAGTGATGAATGAAACTCTTACGCTTGATTTCAGTGCAAATTTAACTTGTCATTTGGCCTGCTCAACTTGCACCTCTATAAGTAACTTCAATAAACACAGAATTGATTTTGTTTTTCTTTGAGCTACAATATGAGCTACTGGAGTCAGATTCCTTGTAAGTGCTGTAAAAGATATGGACCTCTTTGTGGTTAACGTGATGGAATAAACCAAATGTTCCTCTTTTATTTTGGCGAAGCGTTCCCACGAGCATCACTTTAAAATGCTTGCCACTGCTTCTGGGGCCTTTACGATCATCTGTGTCTCATTGACGCACAAAAGGAACAAAGATTAACTCTTTCTGTTACTTGCGTTGAGGGAATCTCCCAGCCCTCCCCTCTATGTGTGTGTGTGTGTGTGTTTATGTGATGTGTGTGTGTTGTGTTGTGTGCCGTGTGGGAAGAGGAGTGAGTTTTGTTGCAACTCGTCTGAACAGACCAATTTAGAGTGAGTGACACTGAGGAGAATGTTTGGGCAACAGATGCTCGAACAAAGACTTCCCGGCACACAATGGGGCACAGAGATACTTGTGACTGATTTCCATCTATTCACACAAAGTGGAGCAGAAGTTGACGTCCTCCCCTCTGTGTGTGTGTGTGTGTGTGTGTGTGTGTGTGTGTGTGTGTGTGTGTGTGTGTGTGTGTGTGTGGTGGAGGTGGAGTTAATTTGATATAGTGTTGGGCAGTTTGATCTATAACAACACTTTGCATTTTATAAACTGATCATAATGTTTTTATGTCAGATCTTAATCTGCAAAGTAAATACAGCTCTCAGATTAATATAATTGAGTAAAAAGTACTATATGTCCCTCTAAGAGGTCGTTTAATAAATCAAATTTAGTTTGAATTTTACTTAAAGTGGTAATCTTTAAGATTTCATTCCTGAGGCCTGTACTACGAAGCGAGTTCAACATAGCCAGGGTATCTTCTCGTTATCTGGCTTCACTAACCCTAACAACCGAGATCCCGCTGAGCAGTCCTACGAAGGTGATTATCAACCCAGGGTTTCTCTATCTGGCTGTGAGCGCGTTCACATGAACGGGGAGGTGTTTACAGCATCTGACCAATCACAAACATGGACAAGTCTACTGACTTGCAGACAGACATTTCACTGTATAGTATGCAATTTGCGTACAATTGGTGTCATACTAAGGTTTTGGAAACACAAAATAAATCTTACATACTGTTTTACGTACTAAAAGATGTAATAGCATGTTAGTGTGGAATTTCAGATGCAGCCTATTAGTCTGAAGTCTTTTTGTTAATAAATGAGTTTCAAAATTTCAGAATTATGTGCATAGTTCCTTTTTTGTGTGTATATCAATGGAGAAAAAAAATTTTTTTCCAGGAATGTCGCCACAGACACCCAGTTCGTAACACTGCAAACATATAAATATTGCAATGCTTTCATCACCATCACCATTCCATTCTCATGTGCAATATCACTGTTTATTGAGTGCAATATTAATGTCCATCATGTGCAATATTACTTACTTTACCTTTTTTATTTTACTTATCTTATTTACCAATTTTACTAAATGTATCTTACTTTATTGTTATTCTATTAGGCACTGGTGCTAGAAATAGTACTTTTTATTTTATACACTTGAACTTGTTGTAATATTGAGCAATCTCTGGCACAAGAATTTATTTCGAGATTAATAAAGTTATATTCTGATCTTATCTTATCTTATCTGCTCAATCACCATTGTATTACTATAGATAGTGACTTAACAAACATTTATTTAAATGAAAATGATCAGGATTGCCAATGTAAGTTGCCTACATTACCACAACAAATCAAAGCACTGAAACTGCTCTCACTCCCGAATCACCTTACCGGACTTAAAATACTAACGTTAAACAACTAAATCCAAGTTATTCATGTTTTATGGTGCTTTTAAAACAAAAAAATATATTTTTTTCCTGTGATTCCAACTCTAAATAAATAAATATACATAGTGTAACTCCTACACTTAAAAATGACATGAAACAAAAATATTTGTATTTGAGAAGCAACAGACAGCAAGACTTTTGAAGGCTAAATGTGTGTGTGTGCATTATGTCTCGATGCACAGGCAAAGGAGGCAGTTGGGGGCCTGTGTGTGTGTGTGTGTGTGTGTGTGTGTGTGTGTGTGTTGGCATTCAGCCGTGGGCAGGCTGAGGATTTCCCTCTGGTGAATGAATAACAGTAGAGTGAAGCAGGAGCAGACTCCCACAACCCCCATGGCTACTTACCATTCAATACCCGTGGTTGTGTCTGTGGGTGTGTGCATGTCTGTGGGTGTGTGCATGTGTGTGTGTGTGTGTGTGTGTAAGACCTTAAAAAGGCCAAGGGCCATCCCTGTGCAGCCCCTCGACCCCTCCCTCCCCTCCTGGTCATGCAGGCCCTTTGTGTTCCCCTGCTTTCCCTTTTCAGTCGAACATCTGTATGCTAATGCAGCTCAATGGGAATGGACTAGAATCGTCCTGGGAGAGAGGGTGAGGGGCGGCTTCCCTGTGTGTGTGTGTGTGCGTGTGTACGTGTGTGTGTGTGTGTGTGTGTGTGTGTGTGTGCGTGTGTATGTGTGTGTGTGTGTGTGTGTGTGTGTGTGTGTGGGTGCGTGTGTGTGTGGATAGAGATGGGTGAATGAAGTGATTTGGAAGAATTCAGCAGCAGGAAAGGGTTTGTGTCGGGCTTAGAGAGAGAGAGAGAGAGAGAGAGAGAGAGAGAGGAGAGAAAATGAAGAATTACTGATTAACGGGTAGCTCAGGAGGGAACGGATGGGTTTGTGCATACGTGTATGTGTGTGTGTGTGTGTGTGTGTGTGTGTGTGTGTGTGTGTGTGTGTGTGTGTGTGTGTGTGTGCGAGGAGGGGTCTCTCTGAATTATCCTAAATTGTCCACAAATCAAACAGCAGAGTTGTGTTGAAGCTGAAGCTGAACCACAGCAAATTGGTGCCAATTGGCCAATAGGTGGCGCTGTAGCAGCATCATCAATCCCATGGAAGCCTCCAGTTCAAGTAGCCGTGACATTTACAGTACAGTCAGTTATTTGCTGCATCCAAACAGACATAAAATGACTTTAAAGGAAGCACTGAGTCTAAAGCTTCTGACACACCAAGCCAACAGTCGGACAGTTTGAGGCCGTCGGTGAGCGTCTGTCAGTCTAGTTTTTGCGGTGTGTCCTGCACCATTGGCTCTAGTCTGCCAGTGTTGAAGTTTTTTTGGGACGATTCAGCGTGTTAAAACGGCGGCAGAGCTCGTCGGTGAGAGAAATCACTCTGATTGGCTGTTTTCAGAATTATGTGCATAATTCCATTTTTGTGTGTATATCAATGGAGAAAACTGCATTTGTTTTAAACAACAGATGTGTCATCTGGAGGAGTAGTAGTTTACATGGTCGCCATCAACCTGCAGCACACGTCCCCTTACCAAATAGAAGTTTATTCAAGTGTGTTATTAATATACTTCTTTTAAATTTAAAACAAGAGAGTCTACCTACAGTTTACTTTTTATTATCAAAGATACACAGTACTTAACAAAATTATACTTAAGTATACTTGGCTCATACTGACAAGTATACAGAAAAGTCTAAGTATACTTGGCTTATACTTGTACTTGATCTTTTGATCAAGATATACTTAAGAAAAGTATAAGTAAATATACTTGTAGTATAAAAACGATTTAACTAGTAGTTTACTGCATATACTTTAAAGTGCACTTTCATAAACTAAAAAGTGGGCTATCAGTATAAAACTAGTAATCTATATCAGTACTTACACTTAAAATATACTTTTATAAACTAAAAAGTGGGCCTATTAAGTCCTAAGAAGTATTGAAATAGTACACTTACAAGTATAAAACTAGTAAACTATCAGTATACTTATAGTATAGTCGCAGTACAAATTAAGACTTAGATATAAACTAGTTGTGTACTCAAAGTGTACTATTCTTACACTTAAAGTACACTTAAAAGTATACTTTTATAAACTAAAAAGTGGGACAATTAGTCCCAAGAAGTATTGAAGTAGTAAACGTACAAGTATACAACTAGTACATTGATATTAGTGTACTTACTACATAAAGTATACTTAATTGAACTTTACTTAAGTATACTTCATAAAAGACATATCTTTGATTTAAAGGAAAGTTTCACAGTTTTTTAAGTCTGTAAAACGATAGTCGGGCACCCATAAGAACAATAAAATACTCCTCCTCAGTCTCCTGTCTGTGTAAAAACATATTCCAAACAGAGGATGTTGTGGAACAGAGAAAACTGCTAAAGCCTCATATTAGCTTGAGATAAACGTTGGAATACAGAACGACGGGCGGTGGATATTGTCGCACTTCACTTATATTGGAAGCACATTAATAAACAGTATTACACACTGAATTATAACTGTCAGGTGCTGTAAACTCACCTAACCAGCAGAAAAAACGACTGCTACACTATTCATTTGAAGAAGTAAATTAAGTAATTTCAGCATTGATAATATGAGAGAATGAGTTGTCAGAAACACAAGGTCTTAAATGACAATTTGTGTTACAGGAGGACCACTTTAATGCTAGTAATACTTTTGTTTTCTTCATAATTACAACGCTTCTCTCATTGCATAATACATTTCTTTGAGCACTAATGTCCACTAATGAGAAATGAAGAGATTTAAAGACCCTGGAGCCAAGAAGAGATGTAGAGAGGTGATTCCATCTAGTGGAAGATTCAGTGAAATACACTAAAAGCTGCTGTGCATGCATCCTCAGCTGGTGTTCATACAGATACTTATAACATTAATATTAACATTACTTGTGGTTAAAGAGGCTTAAATATAATCATTTCATCAATATTTCTCCTCATTTTTTTCTAATTGCTTCAGTTTGTTCAGTTGGATTTATTTTTTAAAGTATTGGCCGGAAGTTATTATGTGTAACTTTGCGTCTTGTCTTGATGTAGTTCCTCACTGTGTACCAGAAAGTTTCCTTATTCAGAAGATTGTGTGGAACATATTTATATTTGAGGTACTAATATAGTGAAAGAGAACACACTCAGTTATGTCCCCTCATCTCGATGTTTTGGTCTTCCTCATTTGAGGATATACAGCAGGAGAAAGCTTGGAAAATGTGTGATAAATACTATATCAATAACAAACTTAAGGAAGTGACTTTTAAGATATTACATAGAATTTACCGGGTAAAACTTGTGTTAGAAAGATTCAAGCTGGATATTGATTATAAATGTGATTTCTGTGGACTTGAAAAAGAGAATATTTCCTATCTATTACATACAAGAGTGTCCTGGATGGATGTAGCCAACTTTCTACAAAAGAAACTTAAGATGAATGTTGAAATAAATATGTTTAAGGTAATGCTATATTTTAGTTAAGATAACATTTTAAATAACATGCTGTATATTATACAATTATCTATTATTTTTGGCGTTATGAAATGTATATATACTTCTTTTTGTTTAATTTAAACAAAAAATAAAAAAAAAATTGTTTTAATTATATTATATTATATTATATTATATTATATTATATTATATCATATTATATTATATTATATAATCAGTGGGAATAATACAGATATTATATTATATTATATTATATTATATTATATCATATTATATTATATTATATTATATTATATTATATTATATCATATTATATTATATTATATAATCAGTGGGAATAATACAGATATTATATTATATTATATTATATCATATTATATTATATTATATTATATTATATTATATTATATTATAATATAATATAATATAATATAATATCTGTATTATTCCCACTGATTGATGGCGAGTTTAAGTCTTTAACTGTGGTCACTGGATAACAATTAACAAATTATTTCATGATCATTCTTGTTAATTCATTCTCATTGTTTCAATTTGCTCATCTAGTTTTTTTGTTCAGTTTTTTGTTTTGTCTTCTTTTTGTTAAATTTTTTAAATTTTGTTGTTTTTTTGTTTTAATTATATTACATTGATGTTATTTGTAATAATTACACAAATAATGATTCATACTTATTGAGATGAATAATGATTTTACTCACATAAGCGCAGTGTTACCCACATATTTAATGTAGTGTTGCAGTTCTCCATTGTGACCACTGGAGGGCAGTAAACAACCATGTCCCTAAATACACCCGCATATCATGTCATCTGTCAGTTTCTGTCAAGAAATAAGACCATACATTTGTAGATTTATCTTGGAAAATATAATCTGTGATTTAAAACCTCGACTGGAAAAATGCATTTTTTGTTTTTTTGTTTTTTAAGGTTCAACACAATATATGACAGAGAGTATTTTCTAATCAATCTCATTTTCCTTGTCACAAAGTTTTACATTCATAAATGCAAATTTGCAAAAGTTAAACCTTACTTTGTTTTCAAGAAAGAAATGGAACTATATATTAAGACAATATCCTCTCGCAGTTACTATTATTTATTGATTTATTGATTTATTTATATATTTATATTAACCCCTGGCATGTTTTGTGTTTTATGTTACTTTTTTTTATTTAATTTTTATGTTTGTTTGTTTTTATTTATCCCTTAATTTCCTTTATATGTATTGTTTACCCATATGTTTACACGGTATTGCTACTTTTAACTACTTCTTCCTTCACTGTGTTTAATAAAAATGTGTATTTTATTAGCACATATATTATTAACCGTCTCTATGTAATAAAAATAATCATTAATTGCTGAGAAGAGTTGTGGCAACAGTTTATATTTCTTAATATTTATATATAAAACTACAAGTTCCAGCGGCAGCCTGAGCCTGACGTCACCGGAAGTCAGTCAGATTGGTATAAAGCCATTTCCGCATCCTCTGCGGGTCCTTTCCTGTCTACGGCCTTACCGAAGATGGCGGTGCAAATCTCAAAGAAGAGGAAGGTTAGCACTGTTTTATCCCCGTTTTGCTCACACAGACACCCGGTTTACGTCAAAATGGCTTCGTATTATTTAAGATACAATCGTTACGCGTTCACGAAGGTGTTAGTGGAGCTGGTACACCTCCGATCCGGAGGGGATTGATGCAGATGCTGCTTCCTGCGCTGCGTCCTCCTCATTGGGCTCATTTAGCTAGCATGGCTCCTCCACCGAGTTGTAACCCGGTTAACCCCCAAACTCCTTTAAAACCCAGTCGAGCTGTGTTCAAAACAACTTTACAATCTTATAACCTTGTAAAATATGTCTGCTTACATTGAATGTGTGTTTTAGGTGTGTTAATGTGGTTTAGTGAACGTTAGCTGCTGAGTTAGCTTCCTCTCTGGGTGTCTTAGACTCAGATCTGACATGTGGCTCCAGTAGTTTGGGTTATTTAATGTGTTTAATCGGTTAATTGCACAGTTGACATATCACAGTCCAATTGCTGGGCTTCTAAACTTTGTGATGTGCCCATATATTTATATTAATTACAATTACTGCTGTTATTGCATGCTAGACTTTTTACTGTCTGTGGAGCATCTCTAGAGTTTCTTTACTGTGTTGACTGAATCTAACTTAAAACTCAATAACTTCAGAGATAATGTGGTTTAGTTAACGTTAGCTGGTGAGTTAGCTTCATAGAAAGTTGGTCCTGACATATTAGGAAGTTTAATCAATTATAAACATCTTATATGTAGTTTAGATTAAATCATGTAGTGACTGTAAAAGACAGTGTAGTTCATTTTAAATGTCTGCTAACGACTGATAGGATGCAATACATGAAGCAAAGTGCTAACTCAAATATTATAATACAGAAGCATTATTTGGGGGATAAAATGAATGCAGTTTTAAAGGCTTCAGAATCTTGATTGACCTCCCTTCGGTGATGATACGATGACGAGACGGAACAGGACTCAATCTGGTTCTGCGGGTGACTGGTTCAGGTCCACGTTCTGTGGTTCTGCTCCAGTTCCTCAGATCAGGGAGTCCCTTCACATGAAGACACCGAGGCATTTGTCTGAGAAGGGTCAAAGCATCAGGAGTGAAAATGTATCACCAGAAACAGAGCACAGAAAGATTAACATATCAAGCAAGCAGCAGTAGTATTGAGATTTTGTGCATGTGAAGTCTAGAGAGCTAGTTCATGTACCTGCATTTAATTTAATGAAAGTGTACTGGAGCCATTTTGGCCCTGACCTGCAGTTTTACAGAGGAAACATGCAGGATGTTTGACCTTTTATTCCCCTCTGTGATAGCTGTATGCTGAGAAGGTTGCCACCCGTGCTTTGTGTGCCATCGCTCAGGCAGAGTCCATGTGTTTAATCGGTTAATTGCACAGTTGACATATCGCAGTCCAATTGATGGGCTTCTAAACTTTGTGATATGCCCATATGTTTATATTATGCTAGAATTTACTGTCTGTGGAGCATCTCTAGAGTTTGACTGTAACTTAAAACTATCTCTCAATAACTTAAAAGGGACATGTGTAATGTTTTAGGTTTGAGTTTTCCCTTTTTATAAAGTGCACCTCATTCATTCCTCAGCTGAGGACAGACATTCCCTTTATTAAGTCGCATGTTTTGTCCTCTGGGTGATCAGTTTGTTTAATCGAAGCTAAGCTGACCCTGTCCTCTCTCTCTCCGTAGTTCGTCTCAGATGGTATCTTCAAGGCCGAGCTGAACGAGTTCCTGACTCGTGAGCTTGCTGAGGATGGCTACTCCGGTGTGGAGGTGCGTGTGACCCCAACCAGGACTGAAATCATCATCCTGGCCACAAGGTGAGTGTCCAGACAGCCTTTTATTATGATAAACATACATGCTAACACAATTTTAAGGAAAAACACACACGTGCACATCAAAAGCTGCAAGTATGGCGTGTTTCTGCGGAAGCAATTTATTGATATCAAATAGAGTTTACAACAGACATTGGCATCTGTTGTACGGAGCCTTGTGTTTGCTCTCAGGGTGAAGTGTTTGTGCCTTAGCTTTTGTCCCTTCGATGAAGAAACGATGACGAGTCGGAATAGGACTCACTCTGGTTCTGGGGGTTACTGTTGCAGGTCCACGTTTTGTGGTTCTGCTCCAGTTCCTCAGAGCAGGGAGTCCTTTTGGTTGAAGACATCGAGGCATTTGTCTGAGAAGGGTCGAAGCAGCACACACCGTTACCTGCTGAATGTAATGCAGTGATAAAGTTAACGGAGATAACTTGACTACAATTTTGAAGTATAGAGGAGGCTAAATTACACCCAAACTCAAGCTTTCACAGGATTTAATTGAAATGATTTAATTACATAAATACACCGTCAGTATCTACACCGACAAGGCTGTCAATTCTGTGTTTAAACCACCCTTAAACTGTAATTTTCCATCAGTGATCCTAAGTGTGTTTAACTGTTTTTAGGACCCAGAATGTTCTGGGAGAGAAGGGCCGTCGGATCAGAGAGCTGACCGCTGTGGTCCAGAAGAGGTTTGGCTTCCCTGAGGGCAGCGTGGAGGTAAGGAAACCAGGATGCAATACATGAAGTAAAAGTGCTAACTCAAATATTATAATACAGAAGCCTTATTTTGGGGATAAAATTAATGCAGTGGCAAAGGCTTAAGAATTTTTACTGACCTCCCTTCGGTGATGATACGATGACGAGACGGAACAGGACTCAATCTGGTTCTGCGGGTGACTGGTTCAGGTCCACGTTCTGTGGTTCTGCTCCAGTTCCTCAGATCAGGGAGTCATTCTCATGAAGACACCGAGGCATTTGTCTGAGAAGGGTTGAAGCATCAGGAGTGAAAATGTATCACCAGAAACAGAGCAAAGAAAGATTAACATATCAAGCAAGCAGCAGTAGTATTGAGATTTTGTGCATGTGAAGTCTAGAGAGCTAGTTCATGTACCTGCATTTAATTTAATGAAAGTGTACTGGAGCCATTTTGGCCCTGACCTGCAGTTTTACAGAGGAAACATGCAGGATGTTTGACCTTTTATTCCCCTCTGTAATAGCTGTATGCTGAGAAGGTTGCCACCCGTGGTCTGTGTGCGATCGCTCAGGCAGAGTCTCTGCGCTACAAGCTGCTGGGAGGCCTGGCTGTGCGTAGGTAAGCAGTGCTCTACAAAAATTGGTAGGATTTACTGTCAACTAATTCAGCATGCTATCCACCTACTCTGACTTTATTGGTGCAGCTGTGCTTTATCTTTAAGATGGGTAGCATATAGCATTTTCACAAGCAAGAAGATTGTCCATAGCTCTTCACTGCAGGGATCTGACTTTAATCATCTTGGACTCCTTTGCATCATATCATAAATGTGATTTTTGCAAGCAGTCTCCATGCTACTACACGTCGGGGCTTAGGTGATAGCATGGGCTGTGATTGGTCAGCTTGGACTGCTAGTGTTGTCTCCTACAAGTTTCTGATGGAGCTTGATGGTGAAAGCGATATGAAGCAGGTTAATGAAAGAGTCAAAGCTTGTTTTTGCTATGACCTGGATGTTTAAGGTGTGAACATTTGATTAATTTAGTACATAACTATGTAGTGATGTAAACGAAATGTGGTTTCTGTCCACAATTTTGGAAGATCCTTGTAGTAAGCAGGCAATAAACAAAGCAGTTATATTCATAATAATAAGCCGGACATCGAAAGCTGCACGTATGACACATTTCTGCTGAAGCAATTTATTGATAATCAAGTAGAGTTTACAACAGACACTGGCATCTGTTGTACGGAGCCTTGTGTTTGCTCTCAGGGTGAAGTGTTTGTTCAGTGTGTCCCTTCAGTGATGAGACGATGACGAGTCGGAACAGGACTCACTCTGTTTCTGGGGGTTGCTGGTGCAGGTTCACGTTCTGTGGTTCTGCTCCAGCTCCTCAGAGCAGGGAGTCCTTTTGGTTGAAGACATCGAGGCATTTGTCTGAGAAGGGTTGAAGCAGCACACTTAACGGTTACCTGCTGAATATGTAGTGTTTAAGTGAACAGAGAGATCCTGACTACATTTTGAAGTAAAGATAAAGCTAAATTATACCCAAACTAAAGCATAAAATTAATACTTGCATTCACAGGATTTACTTGAAATCTTCTAATTACAGAAATATACACTCTGTATCTACACCACTTTCAATTCCTTACATTCAAACCTAACTTACACTGCCATCTTCCATTGGTGCAGTGAATGTTATAATTCTTGACACACCTTTGTTGTCAATTTTCACCAAAAGAACAGGAAAACACTGACTGTAATTCTTGCTAAATGGCCGTATGTTAACACGATTCTTACCCCTCCTCTCTTTCAGGGCATGCTATGGTGTTCTGAGGTTCATCATGGAGAGCGGCGCTAAGGGCTGCGAGGTCGTGGTGTCCGGCAAGCTGAGAGGTCAGAGGGCCAAGTCCATGAAGTTTGTGGACGGCCTGATGATCCACAGCGGAGACCCCGTCAACTACTACGTCGACACAGCAGTCCGCCACGTCCTGCTAAGGCAGGGTGAGTACAGCTCGAACAGGGGACACGGCAGCGACACTAACAAAACACCTATTTACTTTGACATTTGGAAAGTTTTCTGCAAAGTCTCATTGGAAATCATTTTATGCCTGTGCCACTATGATCATTGCTTCTGAAACCAAACGATACTTTGGAGGATATATTATTTTGCCTCTGTACTTCATAGTTTTGTTTTTTATTGGTGCTAATACATGATTATTGATGTGTTTGTCCTCAGGTGTGCTGGGCATTAAGGTCAAGATCATGCTGCCCTGGGACCCCAGCGGTAAGATTGGCCCCAAGAAGCCCCTGCCCGATCACGTCAGCATTGTGGAGCCCAAGGAGGAGCAACATCCCACCACACCCATGTCTGAGCAGAAGGGGGCCAAGCCTGAGGCACCCGTCATGCCCCAGGGAACACCTGTACCCACCGCATAAGAGGGTAAGAGAAGGCAGGGTCCCGTCACCAGCAGGCCGGGTTTATGATGTGAAGAGTTGAAGCAGTTTAATAATAGTTGTTTTTGTCATGATTGTACTGGATCTTTTTAATGTGTGAAACTTTGATTCAGTTGTTTCGTACTGAAGGCCTCTATAGTGATTATAGGTGAACAAATTATGGTTAATCTCTCCACTTATTTGAGGATATACAATAATTAAAGACAACTTATAGTCTGTTTTTGTCCCTTCAATGAAGAAACGATGACGAGTCGGAACAGGACTCAATCTGTTTCTGGGGGTTGCTGGTGCAGGTTCACGTTCTGTGGTTCTGCTCCAGCTCCTCAGAGCAGGGAGTCCTTTTGGTTGAAGACATCGAGGCATTTGTCTGAGAAGGGTTGAAGCAGCACACTTAACGGTTACTCGTTTTAAAATAGAGAAGTGAATGTAGAGAATCTGACTCTTAATAAGGTCAATAACATGCCCACAAACCAAAGACGAGAGCAAGGTGGATCTGCTTCAATAGCAACTAAATGTTAAATTCTACCCAAATAAAGATTAAAATGAATACATACTTTCACAGGATTCACTTTAAATTGACAGTAAGTTTAAAGGCGCAGACACACCAAGCCGACATCGGAGAACTAGCTGCAACGAAGGCCGACTTTTGCGCCGCCTTTGTCTTGCCGACAAGTTTAAACACACTGCAAAGACTACAGTTGATGACCAGTAAGCATGTACGTTCTGCGCCTGCGTGAGATGAAATAACTCCACACCAGCAGGTGGCGGTAGTCTGTATTGGTCATTCAAAAAGGAAAACCGGAAGACCGAGGACAGCGGATATACAAGCCATTATTATATGTACATGAAACAAAGCAGCTTTGCCACCCATTTTCATACCACTCAAACTCACCACTTGGTTTCATTCCAGACGGCCATGTCGCTGTGAAAATATCCGTGTGTTGGAATGATCAGATGAGATGAAAATGAGAAGAGCCTTCTGTGTTTTTCCTCATGACTTTATTCGGTTTCTTGCTTTCCTCACTTCCGTTTCTCTTCTCGAGCACTGATTAGATTCGGCCAATCGGAGCGGTTTCTCTCACCGACAAACTCCGCCGCCAATTCAACACACTGAATCGACCAAAAAGTCTCACCGACAGCACCAAACTGTCCAACCGTCGGCTTGGTGTGTCAGGGCCTTAACCTAAACACTGTTTTTAATTCTAGAATAAGTTGTATTATGCAGAGTTTATACCGTGGATATCGAAATAGTTTAAGCCTGAAATAAAACAAACCTACAAGAACAGGTTTCACAATGAATCATAACTTTGTAGGCCCAATTCAAAAAGTCATTGTAGAGTCATGAGGAAATGAATATTTGCAGCATTTTTTGCCTTCAGCTACAACCATTAATTATTTATGTCATTAAAGTAATAACCCTGTTTTAGTCAGCAGGTTCAAATTTACTTTCAGTGTTTGAAGCTGGTTTTTAATTCTGTTTTTTTGTCTTTTACAGGTTTCAAGCGTTTCACCAAATGGAAGCAAGACCCTCTGTTTTTTGTGTACAAAAACAATAAAATCTGGAAAATACACTTACTATGTTGTGGTCACTTTGTTACAGTGTTTAAATGTGAGCTTCAATACTTTAAAATAACCCCTCAAAAAAGTTTTTTTTGCACAGTAAAAATGAAATCTCATACTTGGGCAGAACAGCACTATAAAGGTATTACCACTAAAATCATGTCTATAATAGCCGATAAGATGAACAGATTATTTGACCATACTGGATAGCTTTTACTGTTAAAGCGTCATAAGTTCTGTAGAGATTTTAGCTTTTTGTGTGCAGAACATGTCTGTTATCCTCGTATTTGAACTGGTCTGATTTATTTTTCTTGAAGAGGAATCCATGTTATTGTGGTAACCAGAGTACATTGTCCAACATGCTCTTGTTTTTGCCTTCTGTTCTTACATTTATGAACTTCTTTTTAACACCAGTTTACATGAAATGTTTTCAGATGGTAGAATGTGTTGGGGAAACTTTTAGAAGGGTTTTGTTTCCTTTTTGTTTACACTTGGATAAAGTGACTCAGTCTTCAGTATAATCTGGTTAGAAAGAAAGAGTGACTAAAGTCAATCAGTGATGAGGAAGTGAGATATATCTCTGCTCCATTTCCTGCTACCAGAAATTAGAGTTCTAAAATCCAATAACCTGAATTTAAGGCCTTAAAATGTCTTAATGCCTCTTTTTGCATGTCTTAAAAAGTCATAAACGTTAATAAAATAAATGCATTATCTAACTTTTAAATGTTTTTTAACAAAAACTATAAAACGGAACCAAAAAAAGGGGATAGGTGTGCTCTCCGGACATACTTCATTGGAGCACACCCATTTCACGTGCAGTCCAATGGGTGCAGTACAGTGTTGTGTGGAGGGAAACAAAATAAAATGGGTAAATGCAGGTTTAACTCTCTGTGGCTGGACAACAGTGGGTTCAGTGGGTGGTTGCAGCCGGTGCCTGGAGATGTTTATGGAGCTTGCTGCACTCTCTGCAAGAAGACTCTGAAACTTGGAACACTGGGGGTCAGGTCTCTGGAGTCTCATGCAAGATCAGTAAGACATAAAGCTGCTGTGAAAGAAGAGCAGCTGATGCCTGTAATCAGCCACTATTGTTCCATGTCTGTATCTGGAGCATCGACTCCAACAGACCTCCAGACTGCGTTTGGAGCTACACCTACACTAGAAGATGAGGTACTTTCTCACTCTTCCCTCTCTTTTATACATTTAATTTGTATTATATGACAGTCTTTATTTAACAACATTTAACAACTTAAATGTTTTTATTCAATACATAATTAATTTCTAGTGTTGGCTCAATCTCGATGCACCATTGTATTATGGCATTTTTCTTAGTTAATCCGTACAATTCAGCACGATTTTCTTATGATTTGCGATATTAGAGGGAATTATATTTTATATATTTTTATGACACACTACACTGACTTGACATTATACTATGACTTTTTTTAATAATTCTTTTGACATACTATACTATGACTTTTATCATTTTTTTTCGACATACTATGACTTTGATTTTATTCACATACTATGCTATTACTTTTTTAGACATACTATATTGACTTTTTTGACACTATGACTTTTTTAATATTTAATTTTACATACTATACTTTGACTTATTATTTTTTCGACATACTATAATATGACCTTTTTTAATTTTTTTTTTGACATACCATAGTATGACTTTATAATTTTTTTCGACATACTATATTATGACATCTCTGCAGCACGACAATATTTAATTTAAAAATGATATTTGGACACATTTTGCGTTTAACAAATACTGCGCCTCCTGTGATTTGAAAATTGTAGTAGCCCATATTCATATATATATATAATACAATTTTGATTAATTGTGCAGCCCTAATTTCTATCATATATCTTTAGCATCTGATACCATAAAGTACATTACAGTCACAGAAAATGGTCAAAACATAAAAAATTTAATTAATTAATTAATAATTAAATTAAAACAAAAATGCAAACACAATGGGAGTTATGAGTAAATACATTTAATCAGTCAGAACATGTATGTTTTAGCATTCACATTGTCTAATTAGCATAAGTAAATGATATGATTCAGAAGAAGGCCATAAAAATGGTCAAAGATTTCACTGCGGAGTGAGTCATCCTGTCAGCACTAGAGCATCAGGTCCGGGTTAGGCCACGCCCCCTGACTCCTACCTGTTCAGGACAGTGTCTTAAAGAAATAATAAGCTCCCAGCTATTGACCACCTGGACGAGTCAAGATGAGTCTGCCGGACTACAAATCATCTGAAAAACAATCCTCAACAACAAATCCAGTAAGATCAGCAGACTTTTAATGTCATACTTTGGATATTTAGTGGAGTTTTACTGAACTTTCTACCTGTTTAACTCTGAACAGGTGGACAGACAGCACTGAGGATATGAAACTTTTTTTTCCATTTGCCTGCATAATCATTCACTGCAGATATTGACAGTGTCTTATTTCCTTATTATGACAACATTAAAGTCTAAAAGAGTTTGTTTAAGGCGGTTTTAGCTGTCGTCCTGTTCCACAGGAATTTAACTTCGAGGAAACTCCCGAATTAATCTGCCAGACAGAAGGACAAGCTCATGCTGGAAGATTATTAACTCCTTAATTGGACCTCAGAGGGAAATGAACTTCTCTTAAAAGTACAATATTTCCTTATAAATGATGGTGGAGTAGAAATATATAAAGTAGCATAAAATGGAAATAAGTAAAGTTCAAATACCTGAAAGTTGTACTTTACTGCTGTACTGAGTAAATATACCTGGTTACCTTCCACCACTGCTTAAAACCAACTAATTTAAAAGATGAATAGAGTTAATATTATGCTGTTTGTGAATGCAAATAAGTCTGTCGTGTCAAGTTTTATTTGTTTAGCACTTTTAAAAACAACTAGAGCTGACCAAAGTTTTGTACAAGTTCAAGTGAACAGCGAGCAAAATATCAACAAAACGGTATAATTCAAAATATAAAAACAGGCTGCAATGAAGAAACACAATGTGTGCACAAATCTAAAACCGAATAAAACTTGTAAGAGCAATTTATAAAATAATAGTTTATGAAATATTTAAACATTAAAGCATTAAAACCACTAAGAGCAACCGAAGGCCACTGAAAAATAAGTATGTCTTGAGTTTTAACTTAAAGGTTCCGTATTGTAAAAAGTGAGATTTTCATGTCTTTTACATTATAAAGCAGGTTTAAGTGCTTTATAAATACTGTTAAACTATCAAAACGCTCAATATACGGAGAAATACACACAGCCCGTATTCAGAAATTGCGCGTCTGAATTTCTGTCCATTTGTGATGTCACAAATATACAATATTTAGACCATTACACAGTTTTAAGCATAAACATTCTAAATGTGTCCCAGTTTATTTCCTGTTGCATTGTATGCAAATAACATCAGCTGACAGGAAGTAAACATGGACCCAAACTGTTGCCTAGCAACGCAATTCCGTTGCAATTCCATTGAAATGCACTAAAACGGAGCGTTTCAGACAGAGGGTGAATACAGGTATATTCAGGCTGACAGTACGAGGAAAATAATGTGTTTTTTGACCATTACAGCATGTAAACATGTTCTAGTAGAAACACAAAATACAAGTATGAACCTGAAAATTAACACGAATATGAGACCTTTAAAAGTTTATGAAGTGTGTTTATGATGCCGTGCAGGCTTGTTTGCTTTAAGTTAATTTAAGTTGTTTAATTTCTGAGTATTTATTTTGTAATTTGATCAAATAGATTTAAGACTCATAACTTTAACAGAATCAGTGCTGGGCCACTATAATAAGACAGGTTGTATTATTGTATCCTATGCGTAAACTACAACATCAGTGATATACAAGTGTTGTGTTATTTTATAGACTGTTACTATGGTAATCCACAAATGGAGTCTGTCTATGTGTTTTCAGAGTTGTGACTGAGTTGACTATGAATGAATTAGTCCTGCTCTCACTGGGTGTTTTCAGGATCAACAGGCATGACTGATTTTCTGACAGACAGCGGAGGCATGTGGTCTTATCAACCTGAGCAAATCAGTTGTGTAGTTGACTCATGCTGACGCCCTTCCTGTAGTCACTGAACACACACTGTGGGTGCGTTCCAATACCCATACTACCATACTATTTAGTATGCCAGAAAAATATTTAGTATGTCCCAATACATAGTATGTCAAATGCAGTATGCCAAAAATACCAAGGAGGGTGAAAAGAGGAGATGTCACACGTCATTGTCATAGCGTCATATCTTTGCAGAACAACACATGCGCCGTAAAATCTGGTCTGCAATCGACAAAATTCAGCCAATAGCAACGCACAGCGACAGCTCCAGTTACACTGGCCATGTGTCATACCCAATAGATCAAGACCGTGTCCCAGCCTCTTTCAATAAGCCTTGAAAAATATCAGGATGTCCTACTACATCCGGAGCATTTTGCAGTTTGGAAGCCAGCATGCTTTTCTGGCTATTCTGACCCACAATCATCTGCGCAGCAGACGTATGAGCTAGACCAGGGGTCAGCAACCTTTACTATCAAAAGAGCCATTTTAGGCAAAAAATAAATAATAATAATCTGTCTGGAGCCGCAAAACATTTGATCATTGTGATGAAGGTAACTCAGTTTATAGTCTAAGTATAAAGTATATCATTCTAATGCAGTGAGGGCCAAAGAGCAAATGTACTACGGAGTATTAAGGCCACATTGAGGGATGAGGGATCATAACTTTACGAGAATAAAAGTTGTAATAAAACAGTTGTTGACTCCTTCTTGAGGGACTGCTGAGTTATTTACATCTCTATTTAATTTACTTTATGTGCAACTACAAATGAAACTTGTGTTGTGTAGTATGGTAAGATGATAAGATCTCCTGCAGGACATGTTTAAAAATGACCACTAACAACTGACACCAAAGTTGAAATGATCTAATAATCATAATGTTTCCCCTCAGCCCTCTCCCGTTGTGCAGTTGAACGTCGGGGGTCACCTGTTCAGCACCTCTCTGAGCACGATCAGGAAACACCCCGAGTCCAAGCTGGCCGAGCTGTTCAGCAGACCCCCCAAACTACGCACCGACGCTCAGGGACGCTACTTCATCGACCGAGACGGTTCCCACTTCGGAGCCGTCCTGGAGTTCCTGAGATCAGACTTGCTGCCCACAGAGAACATCCAGGAGGTTTGAATGCTGTAGTTTCATCTATAAACAGATGTGGGTTTATCACAGTGTACTGTATGAACCAATGTATCTGTGCAGGTCCACGGGGAGGCGGTGTACTACAACATCAAACCACTGGTCAAACGTTTGGAGGAAACTCCTCAGCTGTTTGGAGAGCTGGTGGGAAGGCAGCAGTTTCTCTCCAGAATCCCGCACTACAAAGAAAACATCGAGGTCAGCTACGCTCACTGGTGTAGTTTCTACTGTTGAATGAAGTCACGTCATGTCAGTTTTCCAGCATCACAACATCTTTTAACCTTTTTTGTGTTGATGTACAGGTATGATTCTACAGGTGGCACCCTTTTCTGTTTCTGTGAGGAGTAGAAAAAAAGAGTGGAAACTGTAAAAGACAAAGAAATTAGATGAGGCTTAATCCTCTTTGGTTTATTCCTGACAAACCACAATCTTGGATGGATTAGGGTTTTATTCTGGGAAAGTGCTCAAGTTGATATATGTATAAAAATACATGAGATTGTTACCCTAAGTTACACTACAAAAGTAAATTATTCTCATGTAACTTGAAGGTCCAGTCTGTAGGATTTAGGGGTGAGAACAACATCCGCAGATACGTTGGTGTCAGTCATGCTTTGTGCCATTTTTATTATTTAAATATTTTTATAAACATTTTGTATTATCAAAAGCTCTGAGTGGATCAGTTGGTTCACCCACAATGATGGAAAACAGCAGTTAATAAGCACAACACCCTACTGAAATTGCTGAGACAAAGTAGTAGTAGTAGTGGGTATTATTTTGTATTATTATTATTATTATTATTATTATTATTATTATTATTATTAAGAGCCACTCAAAATGCCAAAATGACAGAAAAAGTGTCTGGATCAAAGATAAAATGTAACCATAATATCATATGATTAAATGATCCATGCATCTCCTGTTTTCATCCACAAGAAATCTCTTTGGCTGCTGACGAACGCAGTAATCTCTCACGTTTCTTCCAGGTGCTGATTCGTATCGCCAGAGCCGAGGCCATCGCCGCCCGCCACTCCACCATCATGATCTGCATACTGCGGACGGAGGAGGAGTTGGGTTTTTACGAGAACGCCATCAACAGCCTGGCGGCGGATAAGGAGTCCGTGGTGACGTTCGGACCCTGGAAGGCCGTCCTGTCCGTCAAAGACCTGCTGGACTGTGTAAAGATGGACATCGAGAGTCAGGGCTACAAGGTGAGCATCCAGCCTCACGTCGTGGAGAAGAACTTCCTGTCCAGGAGTTACGACTACTTCCACAAACTCATTTTCACCTGGTGGTGAGGAGAGGGCTGCTTTTCTCCTTTTTATTCAGAGCAGAACTGTACATACTGTACACCCACTATGCACCCATGTGAAAAAATCTGTTTTGATTTTAAACATTTCAGACACAAGAGGTCAGTAAAGCATGTGTATATAAAGGTACTGTGGTTTAACATAGAGTGATGGGCCCACTGAAGTATTTTTCTATCCTTATTTTGTTACAACAAAGGCTTTTGTCTTATTATTAATTGGTGCTTATAAATACGAATATTGTTTTGTGTAATGAGATTGAAATCTGCTGCTAAATTTTAATAAACAACTACCTAGTTACAAAATATGTTTGTTTGTTTTTTACTCAGAAAGTTTAGAGGTAGGTTGTTTAGTCAGCTGCCTTTTGTGCACTTGACCATCTTAAGGGGAATGGACATATTAACATGAACACCTGGACAATGTAATGCAATACAAATCAACTGCACTGCAAATAATACAATAATACAAATTGGTCAAGGTGGAGCTAATTATTAACTTATATCACTTAATTTGAAAAGTTACTAGACTATATAGCTCTTAAAAAGTGAAGTGAAAAGTACATTATTTCTCTCTGAGGTGAAGTGAAGTTGAAGTTTAAGCAGCATAACATGGAAATACTCATCCACCACAACAGGTGTTCATATATTGAGGCTACTCTTTGCAAATACGTTTAGTGTGAAATACCTCACCGTTCTTTAACATACCGTTGTATGAGGGGAAATTTGGTCTGGTTGGTATACTGCGTCACAACGTTGGGCAAGCCACGACCCAGATTATAAGAAACAAAAAGGTCAGAAAACACAAAAGCTGAACAGGCACGTCAGCAGAAAGCGGAGCAGAGGGCCTCGGTGTTCAACCACAGAGCAGGGCAGGGTATCTTCATGTCAGACCACTTCCTGTGTTGTTATCAGAGTGTGAAAAACAACAAACGGTGGTTACAGACAGATACTGTCCTGTAGCAGAGACGCCTCAGATTAGAGCAGTCTGTGGACCATCAGAAGCCGTGAAGTGTCCTGCTGGTGTGTCCTACCTGCTCGTAGAGTGTTTGGATGAGAGTCAGTGTCTGATAAGAAATAAGAACATGCTGACTTTAATTCAAAGATTCATTGGACGTGTTTTGTTTTTAATGGGTTTCAGCTGATATTTTTATGTTAAAAACCTCCGGAGCTGCATTTAGAGCATCATGGGACACTGAAGCTGACAACTAAAAGCCCGACTGATTTTCAAGGTTGTTCAAGAGATGAGGTGCAATAAAGGTCGCCAGTCGTTGTGGTTGCGCGGCATGCACTGTAACCACTCGGCTTTTCAAGGTTAACACAGCAGTGACACATCAAGTCGATGTGACGGAAAACATTAGAGCCTTTAAATAAAGGTTGAATTTAATCTGAATGATCGGGTAAAATGCACAAAGACATTGTAGGCTTTCCAGGTAGACGACGGTTGTTTTAAACCTTGATGCTTAACTTTCCGAGGGTCTTATTAAGAGCTCACTGGTTTTTCCTTTAGAAAAAAAAGGTTCTAGTTTGGTGTAATCTTTTCATATCTTTAGCTTGAGAGTGCTTATGTGAGAAAACTGAATGTTGCAGGATTTTTTAGCCGTTCCAGGGGCATTTGATGACAATCTCAATCAGTCCACCACTGAGCTGATGCTAACCCGCTAAACTAAGCTGGTGATGATAGTATCATGGGGTCATACCTGCTGACAATCAGCATGTCAGCATTGTCATTGTGAGAATGTTTGCATGCCGATGTTAGCCACACTTTATCTCAGCCTCACAGAGCTGCTAGCCTCGCTGTAGACTCCTGCATTTCATTGTTTTATACTTTTTTGTCCGTGTGAAGACTCCTGAAGTAAATGTTCTAATTTAAACAGAACTGTGTGGTAAAATAAAATAAAACATCACAAACAACTTGGGAAGATTTGACAGATAATTTTGTTTCTCCTCCAAAAAAAATCAGGCCAAAATGAGTTTCCTTCCTTTGTTCGGAGAATTGAACATGAACATGAACATGGACATGCAACCAAGAGTAGTTTTCACCACAATGTGTCACAATCACACTTCCTCTTAAAAACCCCCGGGGGGAGAAAAGTTGCACACTTGCATTTCACACCTTGGATCACACTAAGATAAAAGCATCCACCTTTTCATGGTCTCTAATCAGAGTCACTTTTCTTTAAAGAAAAGTGATACTGATAGAGACCATGAAAAGGTGGACGCTTTTATCTTTCTTGTCCCTTAATTGATTAATTCTCACAAAAAGGTTTTGTAGAAATTATTAGTGTCAGTATCTTGAAAACAAGTTGTTACAGCAACACAGAAGACAAAAGAAACTTTTCAAGTCACAAATCACGAGATGGATAAAATGTCATTACTACCCAGCAGGTTTCGTAATATAATGTAAAACAAAGCAGTACATTACTATTCACTTGTACTGAATGGAGTGATAACCGTGCTTTGACAAAATAATCTTAGCTCAAGGTCCACTTATAAACTTTCAACTTCATTTAACGATGACGTCCATCTGCCTTTATCACAATGAGATGCTGTTGAAAGCTCTGGAGAAAGCTGGATAAATGGAGCTCAGATTATTCTGTCAAACTACCAGTTTCCAAGGAGAAGAATGAACTGTCACGTATAAAAGTGTTGATTATATATTTTTCTAATGAATGTAATATTTTTGCATCAATAAATCAGCATGGTATTGATGTTCAATAAGCTGATGTGTGTGTCCTGTTCAGTTCTGTGTAACACAGGAAACGAAGACGTTCGTCGACAAAGAGCAGCAGCAGCACCACCAGCAGCAGCAGAGAGACAAACAGAGCTGCTGTTGAGGTGAAGACACCAACATGATGGACAGAAACAACCTGATGAGAGTTCTGCTGCTCGCCAGTCTGCTCCTAACAGGTACGGTTTGTTTTGGATTTGATTAGGTCAGGGATGGAAGAAGTACTCAGATAAATTGTTCTGCAGAATAATACTGATGCATCAATGTGTAAGCAGCATTTTCTTTTATATAGATCCCCTCCAAGGGGTCAGAGGATAAATCGGAGGGGTCGCGAAGCGATAAATGGGAGAGGAAAGAAGAAAAAACAAAGCTCTGCTAAACAAATATGTGTTCATTTTTGGGATATTTCTCTAATCTTTCCTTTTTTGAGATATATTGGTTAATTTGACTGCAAACAACTCATCTAAAACATGTGATAAGTGACCCCAGGTGCTTTTTTGTGACATTTTGGGAACCACTGGTTTAATCTTTAACAATGCATTGTATGTCATAATCTTATCGTATGTTTTTTAATGTAAAAATATTAATCTGAAAAGCACAACTGTAGCTGAAATGTAGAGTAGAAGTATAAAGCAGCATAAAATGTACCTCAAAATTGTATTTAAGTATAGTACTTATTAGTTATTTCAGAGCTTCAGTGAGATTTTCTAGTTGAAAAATGGCAAATATATAACCACGAATAAAACCCAGTTGGGAATAAAAACTCAAGCTAACCTTAAAGTGATCTACAAAATGAGTTTCTCATTCGTTATGCGGAATTTAGCTGTCTTCCATTTAGTTTTACTTCTCTTTTGCCATAATTGTCTGCCTCAAATCAGGAACAATGAATAGTTTTACCTCTATGGCATCTCAAAGTTATTCAAATAAAACCATCTGAGAAGGAAAATCACTCTTTTATTGAACTGCTTGCCGGTTATAGACATACACTGACCTTTGAATTAAGGGTTACAGGCTAAATAAAAGGTTGGGAACCAGTGCTATAGTGTCACAAAATCTTAAAGGTCATCTTTTAAATCCTCCATTTCTGAGCATTTGAACGTTTTAGTTAAAATAGTGGGGATTTATTTATATTAGAAAAATAAAAATGAGTTTGTAAAGTCAGCATTTTTGTGACTTTTGTGTTTCCAGATGTGAGGTGCGAAAAAGATGCCGTGTTTGTGTACAGCAGACTCGGAGGCGAAACCCTCCTGCCATGTTTCAAACCGGAGTCCCAAGACTGCTCCTCAATCACCTGGACCTTCTACAAAAGTGGCCAGGTGCGGTACACCGAGGAGGTCATCGAGGGTCAGGTGAGGGCGGACTCAGACAAGTCCAGCCGCATGTCCGTCAAACCCAACTGCTCCATCACCCTCCGTGACCTCATCGCAGCCGACACCGGCTCCTACGTCTGCCTGAAGCACGGAAAACCCATCACTGACGTTTACCTCTCTCTCCTCACCATCACTTCAATCTCCACCATCACTGACCTGCAGCCTGGAGGAAACCTCACTTTGAGCTGCATCCTCTTCACTTACTATGATATCGGGAGCTGCAAGGCATACTACAGCAATTTCAACCTCAGCTGGGTTGCTGAGGATGGTGCCACGCTGCCCAGAGACACCAGGTTTTCAGTTTCCTGTTCTGTTAATTCTCACTGCTACCTCTCAACTGTTTTGTGTGATACATTATTGAGGGAAATTAATTTTTATTAACCAAATTGGTTACTAGTTTTAACAATAAAATTGATAAACTAATGTTGTAAATAATAATAATAATAATAATAATAATAATAATAATAAATGATTATTAAATAAAATAAAATAAATAAAATAAATAAAATAAATAAAATAAATAAAATAAATAAAATAAATAAAATAAAATAAATAAAATAAATAAATAAAATAAATAAAATAAATATACCCACATATTTTTTTTTCAGGTTTTATGTTTAACTGGATCGTGACGGGTGAGTTGTTCTTCATTTCAGAACAATTGTAATAATTCCAATAGATGTAACAGATGTTTCGATTTTAAAAAGTAATGAGAAATAAAACATAACAAAAGAGCAAAAAATGTACTTGTTTAAAAAGTAATTAATATCCTTTCTGTGTAAAAAAACAGCTGAAAAGTTAGGAATACTAAAAAAAAATAATATTAATAAAATTTTGAGTTAAAAGGTCATGAGTATTTTTTATTTTTACAATTCATCTACTATTTTTCTGGCAGCACAAACCTGTATTAATTAGCAGTTTTCATAACATTAAAGGACAAGGCTGATATTATTCTTTATTTTTCTTATTGTCAACAATTCAGATGAAAACCCCAAAACCAACAATGCGTTGATCCGACTCTCAATAGTTTCCTACGTAACCTTTCTGTGGCTCTCAGCTCAGAGTCCACTGGTTCCTACTGAAGACGCAAATCTTTAAGAATTACTTACAAATATAAAGTTTAATTTCTAAAAGGACTCAGTAATTTCATAAAAAAGCTGGTAGTTTTTTTTTTATCAAACAAGCAAGTGAAAATAGTGCATTTGTTGGGGACTATTTTCAGCAGCGGATTAATCCACGTTTGTTGCTCTCGTGAGTTTTTGTGGCAGCAGGACGGTGTATGTTGGAAACATGTCACCCAGTGTAACAGTGTGGCACATTTATGTGTTTTTTAATAGTTTCTCCCCTCTCCGCAGGTACGAGCAGATTTTCCGCGCTCGCTGCAACATCACTCTGGTCATAAAACTCCAGATGGAAGACAACAACAGGAAGTGGCGGTGTCAGGTGGACACCACAGAAAACAGCACAGGGTTATTTCTGGACTTCACTTCTACCTTTTTGTTCCAAAACACGCCCACTGCCCAGAAGGTGGTTCCTTCAGCCCCCACAGATTGTCCAGTCCAGCTGCCCATCAGCCGCATCGTGCTCTGTGTGGCCCTGCCCGTCATGGTGCTCATAGTGGGATTCTTCACATGGAGAGGAGACCGGATGAGGGCCAAAACATCTGCAACTGGCATCGAGCTAAAGGAAATTTAACTGACTGTTCATCACTGTATCTGTTCTTGTGTTATACTTTGAAATATAGCCAGTTACAGAATGCAATGTGTGGCAACATTTATATTTATTAACATTTAATGACTGTGTTCTCTAAAACAGCAGCTTTAATTTGACCTGTAAAATCAGTTTTTATAACAAATCTGTGTTGTTTAAGATTAAGTTCTTAATCCACCACGTTACACAATTAACAAGTAACCAGAGCTGAAATAATAAGGCAGTTATAAGATTAGTTTATTGACAGAAAATCAATCAGCCACTATTTTGATAATTGATTAACTGTTTAAGAATTTTTTTTCTAACCGAGCTCTGGTTGCAGCTTCTCCAATATGAGGATTTGCTTTGCAATGATTTTACATCATTGCAAAGTGAATAACTTGTTTGTCAAAACAAAATATAAATTATAAATAATCGGTTAATTAGGAAAATAATTATTAGTTCAATAAATAATGAAACCAACTACTATTTAAATTTCAAACTATGAATTAAAAAAATATATAATTTGACTCAACACTTTTACAAAATCTTAAAAGTAATTTTATACTTAATTTAAAGGATAAGGTTCACATTTTTTAGAGTCTAGCAGATAATTGTAAGTCAAGCAGATGTTTGTACTGACGTACTCGCCAGAGTAATTTTTTACGACATTTCAGGATTATGAACCCCAGGTATATATAAATATAGGTAGATATTCAAAATTGACTATGATCTGTCCTCATTATATAGCTATATTTAAAGGATAGATTCATATTTTTTTTATCTTGAATAAAACAATGCTAACATGCCCATGTGTATATTGAAAGGATTAAATTTGCTGTTATTGTTCTCCATGTGCATACTGGCTGCTAAATATATAAATAAAGCAATTTCAGTGTAAGTGATGACACAGACTGAGGAAAAAATGTGATCCTCTCCTTTAACCTCTTTTACCCGACAAACCCAGACGAGGCCTTAACGTTACTAAAACAACACTCCAAGTGTGTTTTATCCAAAAAATGTTTGTTTCGCAATGATTTCAATATTTTAGTTACAAAAATCAACGCGCAATAAATTGTATTTTTACTTTATGATATTTTTGGCCATTTTTTATATTGAATGTACATACTTTATTTTGGATTATTTTTGGTTATCTTATTTACATTGTTATTGATCTTATTTGTTATTTTCTACTTGATCATATTTCATTATTATAATAAAACTACTCCATTTGGAGTCAAAATTATACAATGTAGTAGTTTTTTATTGATGTTATACTGTGCACAATGCTAGAATGTGATGATGCACAGGGTAAATGTCATGGTTAAAGGCTCCATTGTGTGCAAGTCCCCTCCTATAGTGGATAACAGGAGTATTTTATAGCAAGATTCACTTTCAAGAAGTAGAAAACCCTTTTGGTACACTTTGGCTATCCAAGTGTGCCAAATGGAGAGTCCTCCTGGTTCTATCCTGACTAAAACCTTTGTAGAATCTATGTGCTTTATGTTATTTATATCTGCTTTGGCACAGTTGTAGTCAAGGAGTTGCTGAATGAATTCAGTGGCGTCTCTGTGCATGGCATCATTGCTATAATGGTGTTATCCACTAATCTAGAAAACATTTGGGCAAGGATAAAAATATAAATTTTTGGTTCATCACAATTTACTCAGGCATAGTAACAGTCACAATGTTACTGCCACTAGGGATGAATTATCTAGTCTTACCTATCCATAGAGACTAAGATCATGCAGATAGACCTGGTAGTTGTGGAGCTATTCTTCATTTATTTTGGGTATGTCTCTCTAGCCCAGGGGTCAGCAACCTGCAGCTCTTCAGCTCCTCTCCAGTGGCTCCCTGTGGATTTATAAAAACGGAAATGAATAACTGTTTTTTGTTTGTTGTTCATTTTTATTTATCATTGTTGTAGGTCTATGGTACGACGGTATGACGGAGTATTAGGACCACATTGAGGGAAAAAAATAAATCTGAGATTTCGAGAATAAAGTCATAATATTACGAGAAAGAAAAGTTGTAATATTATAGAGTAGTAATTTTACCCGTTATTTTTCTCGTAAAGTTATGATTTTATTCTCGTAATATTCCGACTTTTTTTCTCGTAAATTAAAAAAAAATGTTGGTTAAATTATGACTTTATTTTCGTAATATTACAGGTTTTTTTCTCGTTAAATTACGACTTTATTCTGTAAATCTCAGATGTTTTTCCCTCAATGTGGCCCTAATACTCCGTAGTACATTTGCTCTTTGGCCCTCACTGCATGAGACTTTATACTATATACTTAGACTATAAACTGTGTTACCTTCATCACAATGCTCAAATGTTTTTATTTATTTGTTTTGCCTTAAATGTCTCTATTGATGGTAAAGGTGGCTGACCCCACCTTCCAGCACCCCATAGGGCTTAAGGGGTTAATATACTGCTATATAATTAACGGCAGGTCATTTATCATACAGCTGCTTCTATTTAAATACCTGAGGTTCATGATTATGTTTATCGATGTTAATATAGTAAATAGTTTATTACAGTTAATTTACAAAACGCGTTTTTCTTTTCTTGCCTTAGCTACGGGTAGTGTACAGGGACACTTCATGTTGCCTGCTAGCTGATATAAAGCTAGCTCACCTTCTCTACCTGAACATGGCAGCTCACCTGAAGAAGAGAGTTTATGAGGAATTCTCCAAAACCGTACAGGTGAGCACATGAAACCCTCCAATCGTTGTAGTGTTATAATAAAGCAGGTTATAATAAACAGGATGAATGCTAACTAGCCTGTTAGCTCAATGCTAAATAGCTAATGCTAACGTTAGCAACAACAACAGCAGCTCATCTCTGTGATATTTATACTAAATACACATTATATTTATATTATATAATATCATATTAGTGTGTGTTGACAGCTATAAGTCTAAGTTAGACAGCTGGCTGTCGGTCATGTGACTAAATGAGCCTGAACTCCAGTGAGCTAGCTAACAACCTCAAGACTCAATCAGAATCAATACTATTGATAACTTATGAGTTGAATAATGACATTAGTTGATGTGGCTCATAACGACAGTGGTTTCTAGTTAGTGGTTTCTAGTTACACAGTCTGTATTTATATGGAAGTTTCTATTGGAAGACATTTCACAAATGTGTATCATGATCTGCAAATATCTCACTATCCACAAACATGTATTTATGTATTTATGTATTAGTGTAAAGTCACATCCACAAAAATACAGGGCGATTTGCAAATACGCATAAACAACTATTATCTACAGATCTGCTGTGGTACCAATCGGACAAAATTCAGTAAACAAACAGGAGGAAAGCTACAGATGTCACATGGCCAATAAATCCACAGGAAGCAATCTGCAAATGCGAAATAGATGCACAAATGTGTAGAAATCACGTTACATGTAAACCTTAAAATACGTATTTACAGAGTAAGTTATGCGTATTTGCAAATCACCCTGTATTTTTGTGGATGTGACTTTACACAACACTAATACAAAAATACATGTTTGTAGATAGTGAAATATTTGCAGATCATGATACACATTTGTGGAATGTCTTCTGTGGGTTACTACTAATAAAGTTCAATAGAAACTTCCATATATTTACAGACCCATTTCACACTTGTAAGCCTATACATGTGTTATTTACTGACTGTCAGTGCTGGAAGAAGTAAGTAATAATACCATAGTGTGAAAATACTCCACTAAGTACAAGTAAAAGTCATGCATTTAAAAAGTAAAAGTCATGCATTTAAAAAAGTAAAAGTCATGCATTTAAAAAAGTAAAAGTCATGCATTTAAAAAGTAAAAGTCATGCATTTAAAAAAGTAAAAGTCATGCATTTAAAAAAGTAAAAGTCATGCATTTAAAAAAGTAAAAGTCATGCATTTAAAAAGTAAAAGTCATGCATTTAAAAAAATAGAAGTATCATCTGCGAAATGAAATTGAAGTATCAAAAGTAAAAGTATTCATTGTGCAGTAAAATGTTCCCTGTCAGGGTTTTACTAACATACATGATGTTTTTTTAATTAATATTACTGCTGTAGTTTCTTATGGTTGTGCAAATTTAAACTATTACTGTTCAGAAAAACTCTTCATCCTTATAGTTTGTCAGAAACATTGAAATTAAAAAAAATCACCAAATTTGGAGATTTGTCAAACGAAGATACCGTCTGCTCTCAGTAGAAATAATTTTGTTTTACGCTGACAGATTCCCCATGAGGAAGCTCCGGCCAAGAAGCTGCGTCTGTCCAAACCCAGTAAGTCTGCGGCTCTGCACATTGACCTCTGTAAGGCCACCAACTCCACCGATGCCCTGCAGTACCTGCTGCATTTCGCACGCAAGCCCGTGGAGGTGGAGAGCGTGGAGGGTGTGATCAGGATCCTGTTGGAGCACTACTACAAGGTAAAGAACTATTGGTCGTAACCAGCAACATGTGAAATACAGAAATAGCTCTGCTATGTTCATACATAGTCTGTAGCTGTAAGCACAATTTACAATGTCTTAAAGTTATGTTCACTTGGTTCAGTCTAAGTTAAGTTGCACAGACAAAACACATCTGATGTTGCTGCTGATGATGTCCTCTCTCCCAGGAGACAGATAACTCGGTGAGGCTGAAGATCGCCTCTCTGCTGGGTCTGCTGTCCAAGAAGCAGGGATTCAGCCCCGACTGCATCGTAGACGACGCCATTAACACACTCAACAATGAGAGTAAGACACATTTAAACACAGTCTGAACCTTGGATTTTTTTATTAAGAGAGTTTTAACAAGATTTGCAGAATCTGATCAAAGCACTTTAACATAGAATTAAACATTTCATCACCCCCCCCCCCCCCCCCCCCCCCCCCCCCCCCCCTCCAGAAAACACAACTTTGAATAGACAATAAAGTGTCTGTGTTTGCTCCGTTCTGTTTCTCCCTGTGTCTGCAGAGTCCCATCAGGTCCTCGCCCAGCTGCTGGACACTCTGCTGGTCATTGGTACACAACTACCTGAGAGTCCTACAGTCAGACAGAGGCTCATAGAGATGGCCTGCAAGGTGACACACACACACACACACACACACACACACACACACACACACACACACACACACACACACACACACAGTTTGTACACAGTGTTCACCATTGAGTGTTTACAGACTTTACAGACTCAACAGGACTTTCTGCACAAAGCAACAAACCTCTTCTGTGTTTTTTTCTCTTTCTTCCTCTCAGCACCTGTCCGATACGTATTTCGGGGTGAGGAATAAGTGTCTGAAGCTCCTCGGATGTCTCGGCATGGTGGACACTCCACTGACCAAAGACAACGAGGGACTGGGCACGTCTTTAGGTTTGTGCCATCGCTCAGTATATTGCGATGGCTAAACTGTGACTTTCCTTACTTTAAGATACGATGTGTGCATGCTCTTAAACTGAACCATGTGTCCTTGATGCCTTAAAATGTTTGAAATATAGAGAGGAAATTCAGACAGTAAAAAACAGTCTTCAAGAACAAGTAAATATCAGTTTTCATGGAATATTAAAAGGCTATAAAATGTCATTTTTAAACAGTCAGAGGTCAAACTAACTCTCTTTGAAATTATCTCTTGAAAACTCACATTTATGGGTCATGATTGTGCTTTGTGTGAGTTGTGTGATGTTTTATCATGGTTCTGTTACATTGTGTCATTTTATATGTTGCTCTGTGCTCCAGGAGGAGTGAGGGACGTCCAGAGTATCATCAGCGACTACTTTGGAGACCAGGACCCCAGAGTCCGCACTGCAGCCATCAAAGCCATGGTAGGACACCGCCAACACCTGCACTCACCAAAAAAATCAACCAGCACCACACTCATGTATTTAGGGACCACAAACGATGCAAGAAAATCCAGTCCACTCTTATTTCAGTGATTATTCTTTTTATGTAACCGCTCGTTCTGTGTGTTTGTTTTCCAGTTGCAGCTGCATGAGAGAGGAATGAAGATTCATGAGATCATTTATGACCAGGTAACAGCACTGTTTATCTTTACTGAAACCGGCCAAAACAGACCTTCCTTACAGTGTACATTTTGACTCGTGTGTCTTCACAAGTAGAGTTTTACTGGGGTTATTATATATGCCTTTGCCTGTGCTATTGCAAAACAGATTTCCCCATGGGAGAATAATGATAAAATGATTATCATAACAACAGACTGTCTGCCATGAGAAAGGTGTTTAGGGATTCAGAGTACTGTTCATGATGTTAATCATCAGCAGTCGTCCCAGCTACAGTGGCTGTTAACGTGTTACATGAGCATTTATGTGTGTTTGCAGGCCTGCAGGTTGCTGTCGGATGATTATGAGCAGGTCCGCTCTGCAGCGGTGCAGATGGTTTGGGTGCTCAGCCAGCTGTACCCAGAAAGGTGAGAAGACGCTGATATTCAGTTTATGCTACAGTTTATTATCTTGATAGTATTTGTTATGTTGATTGCTGATATTTTGATTTGGTTAGCCAGCTACTTGAACGCGGTTGAAGCCATTAATAAGGGTTACTTTACATTTTAGTTTTCCATTTCCGTTAACTCATTGGTTGCACCAGTTTGTGGTAGGCTTGCCTGACTAGTAGTTCTCTGTTCTATCTGTCCAATCAGCATTGTTCCCATCCCGTCGTCCAATGAGGAGATCCGACTTGTTGATGACGCATTTGGGAAGATCAGTCACATGGTCAGCGATGGCTCCTGGATGGTCCGGGTGCAGGCTGCCAAAACACTGGTGAGGAATCAGACCATAGACTGTTTATATATAGATGGACGATGCAGGTCCACTTCCTCCCACTGACAACAAGTAACCATAATATCTCTATAAATATATTTATGATCATATTGAAGCATGTCAAAATATAGGAAAGATACAAATTGACACACAAACAATAAAGTGTATGTTACATTCTAACATTTCTATGTTTCTATCCATTTTAAGGCAGTTTGTCACTAGAGCCCCTTTAAGACGTGTACCTCTTTATGTAAATAGTCACTTTAACATAAAGGTCACTACAGCAGTCTGGCAAGGTTGGACATAGTAACATTTAACACTTCTAACATGGCACCAGTCTGAATTGAATGCCATCAGATTAACATAAAGGCTACAGCAGTACCTAAATACATAAACAAATATTAAAAGCATGACTTTTTAAGAGCACTCTATAACAGTATAACTTATTTGTCTCCTTTGCACAAAGAAAACTAAATTTGTTTAATAAACTACGAATGAACCAAAACCAATATACAACATTCAAAAGTGAAACTTGTTGAATCTTTTCTTGTGTATCAGGGTTCGATGCTGCAGGTCAGTCCTCACTTTCTGGAGCAAACTTTGGATAAGAAGCTGATGTCTAATCTCAGGGTGAGTAATGGAAGTTTGTTCACAAGATATCTGATTTTTTATAGAAAATCTGTCAGCAAAATAAGATATTTTAATAACGTTAATCAGCATACCTCCACTCATGTTCCTTTTTCTGTATCCAGAGGAAGCGTACGGCCCATGAACGAGCCAAGGACCTCTTTGCTTCTGGAGAGTTCTCCTCTGGCAGGAAGTGGGCGGACGACGCCCCCAAGGAGAAACTGGACACAAACACTGTCTACCTCATCGCCTCAGGGGCCTGCGGTGCCTTCGTTCACGGCCTGGAGGACGAGATGTTTGGTACGTGAAACGTGGTGCAGTTTGTCTTTGTTTCTCAGTAAACCAGATGTAAAAAGAGCCCAAAGAGTACAAATGATGTTCAGCCTACACAACCTCAGGATGTTACTGGTGTTGTATTTTGATATACATAATAAGGATTTTGTTGATTTATAGTCCGATAAGTAGCACAAGATCGATGTATCAGAGACCGTATAACTTATTTTTGCTGTCTAATTGAGGGAATATTCCCACTGAATCTGTTACATCCACTTACAAAGTGCTTTTATGGCTTTTTATCACATGGTATGTTGTCATTATTTCTTCCAGGTTTTACAGTGTCAGCAAATATAAATGATAACAAATAAAAATGTTGCATCTTAAAGTCAGAGAATGTTTTCTCTCCTTCTCCTGCCTTTACTCACCTTCCCCTCTTTCTTCTACTCAGGATTAGTTTTGTTCTTTTTACTCTGTTGCTTTATATATTAAATGCTCTCTGACTTGAGAGCTTTTTCCACTGGTGTTTTATCCGTCTTTAATATTATTTCAGAGGTTCGTATTGCAGCGGTGGAGGCCTTGTGCCAGCTGGCTCGCTCGTCTTCCAGCTTCGCCGAAAAGTGTCTGGACTTCCTGGTTGACATGTTCAACGACGAGATCGAGGAAGTGAGGCTGCAGTCCATCCATGTGCTGAGAGAAATCTCTACCAATATAACACTGCGAGAGGACCAGCTGGAGACTGTGCTGGCTGTGTTGGAGGTAAACACACACATACTGGTCAAACAATCAATCTCTAAGCCTTGAAATATGTTTTTGTCTCTGCAAGTCTCTACACAACACTCATTACTCAAGCCTGATATACGCACACATTGATGAAGTCACTGTCGCTCTCCAGGACTCGTCTCGTGACATCAGAGAAGCTCTCCATGAATTGATTTGTTACACCAACGTCTCCACTAAAGAGTGTATCCAGCTGGCTCTGCTGGAGCTGCTGAAGAACCTCAACAAGTATCCCACCGACCGCAACTCTGTCTGGAAGTAAGTGTATGTGTTTGTGTGTGTAGCCTATATACTGTATACCTAGAATCCTGTACTTCTGATAATTCTACAGGACACTTCTGTAACGTTATGAAATGATGCTTCACATCTGAACTTCTGTGCAAAATTGAATGCAAAAGTTACAAAATAATGAAACTGACAATCAAGTACATCGACATCTTTGTGAGTCACCTATAGTGGAAAGGAGGGGAGGCCATGAAAAAATCTTTATGAAGTTTTTTAAAAGGGAACCGCTGGTTTAAGATTGTCATGAAAATGTGGTACTACACTTGATAGAGCGACGAAGGAAAAATAGAGCCCTGAATATGTTATGTTTTGTTCTTATAGAAACTGTCCATCGATGACCTGATAACTGATTTTGTTTTTTTATTTTCTTCTTTCCCATCAGGTGTGCGAAGTTTCTGGGTTCCCGTCACCCAACGCTGGTGTTGCCGCTGGTTCCTGAACTGCTCAGCACACACCCATACTTCGACACACCAGAGCCGGACATGGACGATCCAGCCTGTATCCTTCACACACACCTAAAAAACCTCAAAACACACTTAGCCAGCCACATCAACCTCATTCTGCAGCAACTGAACTATCAGTGAACGTCTCCACATTAGCTGCCCAACATCACAAGTCATCCGTTGTGATTTGCATGGGCGGTCTTTCTTAATTCCACATTTTTAGTTTAAACCCGTAGTTAAAGGTGCTATTGATAACATTCAGCCACTAGATGTTGCATTCTCCACAAGATAAACTGTCATTGTACAGATATGTGACTTTTGTCTGTACAAAAACTGCCAGGAAATCTCAATATGCAGAAAATGAATAAAACAAAACCATGACATACATTTTCTCATGGCCTAAAAACAATGCAAGGTAGAAAACTGATCCCTCACCTCTTGGACCTGTGAACTGTGTTTTTCTTTCTTGACTCTGGTTGTTGATCTCAGACATCGCGGTGCTGGTGTTGGTGTTCAACGCTGCCAAGTCGTGTCCCACCATGCCGGCGCTGTTCTCCGACCACACCTTCAGACACTACGCCTACCTGAGGGACAGTCTGTCACACCTTGTACCGCCACTAAGAGTGAGAACTGAAATACTGTAATAAATATGGGAAAATAGGGTCCAGGTTGAAAAAATACAGAAGTTACCCTTTAAGGAGCTGAGGATTTTTGGGGCGAAATATGGAACCAGGTTCCTGTTGTTGACACATCACAGTTCCAGTGGAAAAGGGCCATTGTCACTGAAGGTCGACTCATAATATATTGTATTATCAGACTAATGGTCAGAGACACGCACAATATTTACAAGAAACAGTCACTGACCCTCCTGTAACTGTTGTCCTGTCTTTTAGTTGCCAGGCAACGGTCTGGACTTGGTGGACTCGCGTTGTGGTTCAGGTTCTGTGGAGTCAGCTCAGCTTTTCCTTCAGCAGAGTCTGAACAGGGTCAGCACCATCCAGAACCTGGAAGCACCCGGAGCCCAGGACCTGCTGAACTTCACCATAAGGTACACACACACACGCACACGCACACGCACGCACACACACACACACACACACACATACATACAATGTGACACATACTGTAGGCAAGCACACAGGAAGCGCTATTTTAATTAATTAATTCATACTTTTTTCCTGAATAGTAAATGTCACTTTGTAAAAAAAATGTATGGAGCAGCTCATGAATTGATTTTGACTGTTAATGTGTTTTTCCTCCTGTCTGTCTGTCAGAGACCTGCGGCGGCTCGGGGAGCTGCAGACGGAGCTCGCTGGAGCTGCTGAATTCTGTGCTACATACCTGCGCTGCCAGCTGCTGCTCATGAAGGTACGAGCGTGTGTGTGTTTGTATATTAGGCTTTGACTAATATTTGATTGAGAAGACCTCGATGTCTTACCTTTGCCTTGTTTCCTCAGGCTCTGCAGGAGAAGCTGTGGCACATGGCTGTCCCTCTCTGCCTCAAACAAAACGTCACGGCCACAGCAGCAGCTCAACAGGTCAGCGCACACTCGCATGTTGGTATTACCACACCTGTGAGATCATTTAGGGGGTGTCTGTTTTAAATGTGTGTGGTTGTGTTTGTAGATCTTAGAGGAAACCTACAAGCTGGAGTTTCTGTACAGCGGTTTGGAAAGCAGACAAGTAGCCACGATACATCATGTTCGCCTCCAGGCCAAAGCTCTGCAGCTCGTCCTGACTGCTCGCACCAGGCAAGGGTCAGTACACACACACACATTCACCATATTCATTTAAGACTTCATGTGGACCACATCTGTATGCAGATGTTTGTCATTTCCCTTCAGGTTGGATCCTCTCATCAGCAGCTGTGAGAAGTTTTTGCAGGAGATTGAGTTGTTTCAGAGGTGAGATCTTTATCTGTTTGTTTCTGTCTTCTTTCTGTCTTTCAAACTCTGTCAGGACATTTGAGCACAATTGATCTGTCTTCAATATCTGTCCTTTTTCTGCTGCATTTTGTCTTTGATAAATTGTATTTCCTTCTCCTCAATCATCACTTCCAACTTATCTTTCTCTGGGAATTGTTTGACATATTGGTTGTGAATGAATGTCCCTGTTCATTCCCCCAGTGAGCCTCAGGAATGATAGTCATTCATGTCTTACTGAAGAGGAAAACTAATATGAAATTGGTTGAATTTGCTGCCTGATGACGTGCTGTATATTCTTGAAAATGCCTCTTGTCTTAAAAACATAAGTGCTTCTCCACTCCCTCTGTAGGGTTTAAAGAATAATTTGCATAGTAGACTTTTTTATGGTAGAATTCCCCTACTCCTTTTGTTGGTATACATAGGCTTGAACGCTCTCCTCTCACAATTTCCATTTTTTCTGCAACCCTCAGGCTGTTTCTGGCAGAGCTGCCCCACCTGCAGGACAGTTTTGTTGATAAGCTTTTGGAGCTGATGCCCCGGCTGTCGTCCTGTAAACCAGTGGAGATGGTGAAGATCCTCCAGACGACCCTGAGACAGAGCGGCCTGCTGCAGCTCAGACTGCCTGAACAGGTATGATGAAGGAATTTCTGCACATGAATATGTTAAAATGTGTTTTTGTAATCAACAAGCAGTGACGTACAGTTTGATCAACCAAGTCCTGTTTTGTTTTCATTAACATTTCCCCGCTGGTCGACAGATCCATCGGGCGACAGCCACCATCATAGAGCCGACGGGGGAGTCTGACAACCCGCTGAGGTTCACAAGCGGCCTGGTGGTGGCGCTAGACATTGATGCAACGCTCGAGCACGTCCAGGATCCCCAGAACACTGTGAAAGTACAGGTCAGTTTGGTGTACAAATAATAACTAACCTCAGTTTCTCACTTGACCTTTTGGGTTTTGGTCAGCTTCATAATTAAAGTCTTCAACAGTCCTTTGTAGAAGGAAGAAGCTGTTCAATATTTTTAGCTGTTCATAATTAGTTTTGGGTCAGAAACAGTTGTTATGGGTCATTGCTGCTGTTTTTGTTGCAAGAAATTAAGAACTAACAGAGCTTGACAGGTTCTGGCACGGTTGTTACCGGGGTGACAAAATCTGTCAACAGACAAAACCTTCATCTGTGGTAGTTCCTGCTACATTAGGAAAACCTTGAACTGTAGCTCAGGAAGGTTAATAATGAGACTGACCTCTACTTAACAGCCACATGTCCTTTCTAAAACCCTTAAATGCTTGCTCATTCGCCCTGGGTATGAAGAACTGTCTGAATCACCCGCTTCCTGTATATCATGCACGCCTTCTGTCTCTGCAGGTTCTATATCCTGACGGCCAAAGTCATGTGATCCATCCTAAACCTGGAGACTTCAGAAAGCCTGGACCTGAAAGACACAGACTCATCACACAGGTTTACCTCTCACACACCGCATGGACAGGTCAGTATGATACACACACATTTGATCACTATTTCAGTGATATGTGAGGGTTTCTGGACAACTTTCCCTTCATCATCAGTGTATTCAGTTTAACTTAGTTCCTACCCTGTCTGTCTTCCTCTCTCTCAGAGCCGTCTCAGATTGAGGTGCGCCTCCTGCTGGCTTACAGTTCCTCCTCAACCTCCCTCTCCTCCCCTTCTTTGGCTTCCAAGCTGGGATGGACTGACAGCATAGACAGCCTTCCTCCGCCAGAGGCTGCCGTAGAGGGAACCATTCCGTTCAGCAAGCCCGTCAAAGTCTACATTATGCCCAAACCTGCCCGACGCTAACAGAACTCTGAATGAAGGACGGGCAGGCTGGCGAGGCGAGGCTTCACATGCAAGAGTTTCTTGGCTTGTTTTTTGAAAGAGGATGCTAGCTGCTTGACCTTCTAAATTCAAAGCTGTACAGAAAAGGTGAAACCACTTTGCTTTCTCTTTAAAACACATTAATCTTTAGAATTTGAGCAAGCATAAAAATAATTTATGGTTAAGTAGCAGGAAGCACAAGAGTGTGTTTTACTCATGATGTGTCATTTGTATGAGGAATATTTTTGTACATTACAATAGTTTCTGATAAAGACAAACCCATGCGATGGAGATGATTCATTTTCTAATTTTATTTTGTGTAGCAAACAAGCAGTACTGAGCAATACATTCATTACCTTTTACCAACAACAATAAGACCTGCCTTTTACCTGACTAATAAAAACTGCTCATTGTACTTTAACGTTACACAAAATTGGCCTCTAAAATTAAATGTACTTGTATCGCATCTTCAACTTGATCTAAAGGTAACGTTTGAAATAATAACAAGTTGGACATTGAGATGTTTCAACGCTAAATCATGCTGAGAAAAGCTGAGAGCTAGAAGAGCTGGCCAGCTATATATACTGTATGGCCAAACAGAGTCTGTGGGACATGGCGCTGTCCTCCATCCTGTGCAGGTTATCTCAGTTGGTGCAGCGAGGCAAAGGTGACATCATCAGCAGGTGGAGTGGAAGACCCCGCCCACCTTGGCGCCCTGGCCAACCAGTTTGTTATATTCAGCAACAGCCTTCTCCGTCTGCAAGACTTTGACGTCGACACCTTTCTGCTTCACAAAGTCCAGCGTGGCCGACGGAACCTGAGGGAAGAGACGACAGCACAAACTCCTTGACGGCGTGTGTCCACAGAATTTTTCCTCAGTTGTTTCTGTCCTGCGTGTTTGAGGGAACACACACGCTCCTATTTCACACATTAACCCAAGCACTGTATTTATGTACAATTTTGACGTACTTGTATTTGTGGGATGAACACATTAATGCATCATCAATTATAATCCAATAATATAATTACATTATTCTGAAATGGGCCATTCTGCATAATGAGTACTTTTACTTTTAATTAGGGCTGTCAAAGTTAACGCAATAATAAGGCAAATTCATTTAACACCACTAATATCTTTAAGACAACTTGAGATTTTTAGCTTGTAGCGGGCATACTAGTTTGTCGTGAAGGAGGCTAAATAACGCTCCAAACTTGCGCTAAATTTTGGTGAGAAAAAACTGGCATGGCCATTTTCACAGGGGTCCCTTGACCTCTGACCTCAAGAGATGTGAATGAAAATGGGTTCTATGGGTACCCACGAGTCTCCCCTTTACAGACATGCACACTTTATGATAATCACATGCAGTTTGGGGCAAGTCATAGTCAAGTCAGCACACTGACACACTGACAGCTGTTGTTGCCTGTTGGGCTGCAGTTTGCCATGTTCTGATTGGAGCATATTTTGTATGCTAAATGCAGTACCTGTGATGGTTTCTGAACAATATCTGTCATTGTTTTGTGTTGTTAATTGATAGTAAAGTAATATATACATACATTTGCATTTGAAGAGTATTAAATACTTGACAATTTTGAATAGATGAAAAAATGTGTGATTAATTTGCGATTAATCACGATTAACTATCTTAATCGATTGACAGCCCTACTTTTAATACTTTTGTACGTTTACTTAAGTAAAGATTTGAATGCATAACTTTTACTTGTAACAAAGTATTTCTACACTGTGGTATTGTTCATGTTCATGTAGGCTATCCATATTAAAAGGAACATCTGAAACCAGTTAGATGATGGTGGAAGTTGACGATAAACCCCTCTAAACTGCACTGGTACCAACGTGTCTGACTCCACTAACCATAAATGGAAAATGAGCTTGAATTCATAAATTGATGATTGGTAATCCTTTTTAAGTGTGTGGACTTTTTGTAGGTCTGTTTTACCTGCAGAGCTTCACTCATGCCTCTGCCGATGACCAGTAAGTCTATTCCCTTCTTCAGCACCTCCTCCAGATCCGCAGGTTGTACTCCCGGGTGATGCTGGGGGTGGGAAAGGCAAGATCATCATTGTTGGAAGGGAAAACCCCAGCCTGCTATGCCACAGTTGTTTTTGAAGAATGTGTTTTTTCACATTGTGTTGCCGTCAGTATGCAGTCCTATACATGTATGTATGTATTTTGTGGGTATTTTGATTCTGGTTCCACTCACGTCGGTCCCAGTCTCTCTCCAGTCCCAGGCCCGGCTGCCTCCAGGCCAGACCTTACAGTCCTTGTAGCCGGAGGAGCATCCCTTCACCTTCATGTGGCCCCAGGAGAGAGAGGCGATCTCTGGAGAGGACATATTATGTGAGGCTACCTGCTGGAAGACATAGAAGACACAGTGGTACAGTCGATGAAGACTCAGTAAATACAGTTTCAGGGTTCCAACAATACTTTTAAAGGCCCCAAAGTGCAAAAACAGAAATTTTACTAGTTCTTTGCATGTTAACGCTGTGTGAGATGGGCTTAACAAAATGGTAAAATGTATAGATCAAAAGTGCACCTAGGGCTTTCCTCGACCCAGGAAATTCTCAGTGACTAACACTCATACGATTTTGTCAACTAATCGATTAAAACTGAGTTTCTTCACAAAAAATCACAAAACACCACTTTAAATCTTTAAATCTGTTTACCAGAGATGTGCTCACGAGTTTCTTGGAAATAACTCATTCAGCATGAAAAAAGCATAAAAAATGACCAATCGACGAAAGAAATAGTCAACCAAGACCAAAGCGACCGATTAGTTAAGCTAAGAGGGGGCAACCGCATTTATTTATTTATTTTTATTTTTATTTTTTTTGGATTTATTATTTATTTGTTTCATAATTATTTTTAAATGTATTTATGCATTTATTTCTTCAAACATTGAGTGACAGTCCCCTCAGTTGCATAATGAGGCAGAAAGGCATAAAGAAATGTGAAAAGAAATGTATAAAGAACAGAATACAGAAATAAATAAGGGGTGAAATACAAAGGGAAAATCATGCAGAAATAAATACATAAATAAATACATACATTTAAATATAAATAAATAATTTAAAATAACTAAAAAATACATGCAAAAATAAATACATTTTAAAATTAATAAAAATAAATAAATAAAAGGAAAAATTAAACAAGAGTACATAAATAAGGGAATAAGTACAAAGATAGATAAATAAAAACATAAATATCAATTTATGTCACATTTTATCAATTAATTAATGGCTACATTTATTTTTTAAATTACTTTTGCTACATTTAATGACATTTATTTATTCATTGAGTCATTTATTTATTATTTATCTATTTTTGATTTTTTTAGTGGCCGGATTTTTAACTTAAAATATAGCATTCATTTTGAATAAAGTAAACAAAAAAATAATCCTTAAATTTGGCCACTGCACAAGCACATTATGGGAGATGCTGGTTTCATCAATGTCAAGTAGCTTTGTGTCATTCCTGTTTATTCTGAGTCAGATAGATACATTAAACAACTACACCAGCTCTGGCCATAACTATACCACTCTACAAGAATCAAGTATGAACTTTCGTCTGCTTTAAAGCCAAAATGATCCACTGCCAGTTCTGAGATAGGAGCTGACTGGGAGCTATTTTTGTACTGGCCACAGACTGGCTCAGTCTATCCACCAAACCAATAACAAACTGAGTCAAAACATGTTGTTGCATTAACAAACCTCAGCAGGTTGAAAACAAGAAGAAAGTTAGTAGTTCCTGAAGCTATAACAGGAAATAATGAAGCAAAGTCCAGACTGCTGCTTACCTTCTGGATGTCAACACACTGGACACACCCACTGAAATCCTTCTTCCTGCTGTAGTTAAAGGGAAACACAGCTTAGTTTCACTCACACATACAAACACAGACTTCACCAAGTCTTTTTCAGCTATATGTTTACTTTGTTTTTGATATTAAAATATATGGAAACTAGGGAAATAAAAGGCTAATTCATTGCAAGTTGCTGTGGCTTAGATAATTAGCATTAGATTGATCAATAGAATGAGTGTCACCTCTTTACTGTCCTATAAACCAAAATAAACCACTTTTTCATGTGGCTAAAAAAAAAAATACAACTAACTCAAACTCTTATAAGCTTTCATTTTGATCATTGCCAAATTCTTCTGCACGCCTAAATTAATTTACTTAATGTGTGTAACCTCTGAAGCCTCCCAGTTGTTTACAGTCTACTAAAACCAACGAAGTAGTTAAAATGAGCTTCACTTTGTTCAGCAACAATATTAAAATTCTTACACCTTGATGCATCAGAAGTTATATTCTTATAAAACATAAAATAATATAATTTATTCTAGTACATTTCTACATCTGGACTTTTAGTCAAGTACAATTTTAAATTTTAAACTTTTACTTATAGTAATTTACTTAAAGTGAAATATATTGATATTGTTCTGCTACTTTAACTTTGACATACAACCTGAATATTACTGCTTTTGTTGGCTTCTTTTTTTTTTCTTCCAAAACTTTTTTTTTATTGTTTTATTGTTTTGCAGACATGGCAAAGGTCATCTTATCAAATGTAGAACATAACTCAGTGTGCGTGACATGAAATAGAAACAGAAAAAAGATCACCCCTCTCTGCCATCCCATCCCATGTTGGTCTTGGTCAAAAAATATTAATAATATAATTATTAAATAATGATTTTGTTGTTTACCTTTTGTGTCCTGTCTATGCATTAAGGCAGGCAATAAGTGCTGTGATACAATTAATCTGTTAATATGAAAACAAATAATAGGTAATTAGAAACCATTCAACTGTGGTTATTATTCCAATATTATGGGAAATATTTTCACTCCAAAACTTGAACACTATTAAAACAGCTAATATTTGTGAAGTGTTTTGCATTTTTTTTTTTTTTTTTAAATCTTTCATTATTTCTTACACAAGAAATAAAACATTTAGTTTTAGCCAAATGTTATAAGCACAACAATGGTGGAAATCGAGATACATATCACAATATTTTTTTATCACAATGAAGAATAATGTTCTGACCAAATTGTTATCAGAAATGAATGATATTAGACTAAAAAAAAGTAAAAAATATATATAAAAATAATTTGTCTAATAATAATGTTGTGACCTTCTTTCAAAGGTCAGATAAAGACTCACTTGTTTTGACAGGCATTTTGGTAGCTTGTATGTACCAGGCTTGTATTTGTAATGTATTTATTGTGTACTTTTCTCTATGCATTGTGTTTTATTTAGTCATTTATTAATCACATGGCTTAAGCCACCACATTTTATGAGTTATTATTGTATGTTTTGCATAATGATCTTGTAAAGCACTTTGTGATGTATGTCTGGGAAAAGTGCTATATAAATAAATGTTACTTACTTACAGTCAGTAAACTGTTGCATAATATATTTATAATATATATATAATATATTTGATAAGGATTTAGAAATGAATCCAATGCCTTTGATTTTAGGAATCCCAAGTGCAAATATAACTACTGCAGCCAAGAAAAGGTTATATAACATTCTTACATTTGCTGCTAGAAAAAATCTATTACTACAGTGGATCAGTGATAAGAAACCCTCTGTCCAAGGCTGGCGAAAAGTCATATTTGAGATGGTCCCTTTGGAATATCTCACAAATATTCTACATGCCAAAGTAGATCAGTTCCACATATTTGGCAGCCCTATTTGAATTATATTGGACCTGATCTCCCTTCAATTATCTCACAAGGAGTCTCTTGAACATGAACTCACATTTCCTGTGACTTCCCTGCACTATGGACTATTTCCTATAACCTCCTATATATATTTTTTGATCTGAGCTGTATCAGTGTTTGTTTGTTTGTTGTTGTTTTTTGATTTTTTTGATTCTTATTGTGTTTGTGAAAATAAGAAAACCCAATAAACATATTATAAAAAATAAAAAATAAACTGTTGCATAACACAGTTCCGAGCTGAGCTCCCATTGGTAGAGGTGGAGGTGTAGAGCTCATTTACATATCAGGACCACTGAGTCCATCACCACGACGGATTATCGAGGGCCCCTCAGAGATGAGTTTTATCTTCATGAAAAGAGACTTTTTTTTTACTTCACGACGTCTTTTGGTGAGTAAGTTTACAAATTAATATCTTTTTTTTAACATGTCAGACGCTTCATGCCAATAGTGTCTATTTTTTTAGAAGTTTGACTTGTTTTGGTCTTAATGGCGTCACCTTCATGATTCTAGTTTCATCCTCAGGTGTGTCTCTGGGGAGGTTTTCACCAAACAGGGTGAAAAAAGTTTGCGCAAATTCAGGGAATTCAATAGTTGTATCGACTGTTTGGACGCATCCACAATATGCAGGTTATTACAGTGCGTTTTAACGTGTTTTGGCTCAATTGTATTTTAATTGGCCTACTTAACGGTAATTAAGGCTCAATAAAGCCCCACCAGGTTTTCTGTGGTTTTGTAGGTCACAGTTTAGGGCCCAGCCAGTTACACCTCAACCATGTATGTATGGAGAACTAGTCTGTTAAGAAAAACGTTACAATTGAATTCATATATCGCCCAAAACAACGAAAAACTTAGTTTGTGTCAACTTGAATAAAGTTTTTAGTTTTTTTTAACAGGGCTGCTGTGTTGTTAATTACCCAGCAGAGGGTGCTACAGTATAGCAGGCTACAAGGACCTGAACATAACCATCTGATGTATTAATACAGCCATTACAGAGAAAAACAGATATAGATATAGATAATGATGATAATAATAATAATAATAATAATAATAATAATAATAATAATAGAAGATAATAAATATAATTATAATAAAAATTATATATATATATATAATACTAAAAGAAAATAACAGTAGTACACACATGGTTACGTAGGAAATAATTATTTTGTTTTCATATAAATAAAAATTGGAAATAAAAGCTGATTTAAAAAAATAAAAAATCTTTTACTTTCTCGGCTGACAGAAGCGTTGTACTTTTGGCGCATGCGCAGTTCATTACTTCCGTCTCCTATGCAGAAGTTGTAAATGTTTGTTGTTTCTCTGGTTTAATGTTTGTTTAATGTTTGTTAACACGGATTGCGGTATAAACGAGGTTACTGGTCAGTAACGACGCTGATAGTTGTATTTTTATTCTGGCTAGTTTAACTTGTTTACTACCAACTGCTGATGTGTTTTATTAACTGAATTATCATTTAATAGAACTACAGGCATCTAATTCGCAGTGCATGACGGGAAGACAGTCTATAACCCGCGTTAAATGTTTTAAACGTTTCTACGGCGCTTTTACACCAAACACATCGAAAAGAGGAAACTGTTTGATATTTAATATTTAATCACATTCACTTCTGATCACTGATTAGATCTGATTTATTTAAAGTTAAACCCGTCACAGAGATCAGTTCCTCCCAGAATCACTCGCCTGTCTCTGATCTGTACAACTCATACTTACCTGGCAGGGGAGATACCATGATCATGAAGGTGGTTCACCCAGGGCGAGGCTAGACCATTGCACAATCGGTCTCTGCTGACCCGTGCGAATTCCCCAAATGTGGGAATCTCGACTGCATAATTTGTGGTAGTGGGGGACTGCGTTCGCGCTCTCCCCCGACAAACATGTTCAAGAAATATAAACTAGAAAGCTGGGACAGGACTACTCAGTTGTTGGAGAGAGTGGTTGGAATTACATGGATAATAACTGCAGTACAATACTAATTGTACTCTATTTACGAAGCAAAATTAATTAACGTGATGTTAATTCAAAGCCATGCTTTAATGAATGCCAAATCACAGTCACTGCAGCTCTACCCAGTTAATACAGATGTGAAAGTAAACTTTCAGTGAAGCAGAGAATAATCAGATAAGATAAGATATTCCTTTATTAGTCCTACAGTGGGGAAATGTGCAGTTTACAGCAGCAAAGGGGATAGTGCAAAAAACAAGATGCATCAGCTAACAAACAAACAAAGTGTAACAAAATATGAACCATTTAAATAGAAGGAAGTATAAAAATAGGAGCAGTATATACAGTACTGATAATAAACAGACTATTAACAAAATTGCACAAGAGGAAAATGATATTGCACAGTGAGAATGAATGAAATTCCACCTGAAAATATCAAATATTATTGTCAGTTTTTTGGTGTGTAAGTGGTCTACTGGGAGCAGTGCTGGTTGTGGAGTCTGACAGCTGCAGGAAGGAAGGACCTGCGATAGCGCTCCTTCACACACTTTTGTTCACTTTTTTTAAATTGCATAGTTTTATAATGATACATATTTTGAAATCTTCTGAATGTCGAAAATCTGCTGTAAAAAAAATCATTGTGTAGTACAGAGTTAACATTAGGAAACTAGTATCTATATTTCCGGACGCATTCATTTATGTCGTCACTTCCTGTGAAACCCCCATTGCCGGTTTGAGTCGTGTAACCATGGTAACCCACTAACCTAATGAGACCAAATTGACGGTTTATGAGAATCAAAGTTACTGAATTATTTTTAAAATATAGATACTACACATAGCAAAGTGAAATCTTACGAAATTAACAGTTAAATCGAAGCCTTATTGATGTTACAGAGCTGCCCGCCAACGTCTGTTAATGTCACTATAGCGCAATGCATTGTGGGATATTTATGCTGCCGTTTCGTGTCCAGCGTTGCATACTTTTTAACATTTCACTGAAATAGTATGTAATTCGTGTACTGTAACATTTGCGTGCTGTTGGTCTTTTTAACGCTGCAGCTGTGTTCATAATGTGGCTATAAAATGAGTTTCTAATGATTTATATTATCATGTGACGAAGGCGACTCCCACGCGATTATTATTATATATCCCTCATTTCTTATAAGTTTACTTATTTTGTTTTGTTTGCATGGCATTTTATTCACTGGTAAAAACGTTTAGTGGATTGTTTCCAGTTTTCCCAAGTGTCACTTGAACGCATCATTCCCCTCCATAACCGTCAGTGAGAGTAACTGTTCGGCGGATCACTTCTTCACCTCCGACCCATTCACAGTATCGCTTCTCGGCCTTTTGGCTAAGATCAAGTGTAGTATCTGTTCTTATCAGTTTAATATCTGATACGTCCCCTACCCGGGGACTATATATTAAATTGATTTTTGGATCAGGGAGATGGAAAAGGGGCTTGCTCCGTCCACTCCACGCATCGACCTGGTATTGCAGTACCTCCAGGAACGGTGCACCCCCTCACACTGTCTAATATAAATAATTATCTCCATCATTAATATCAGTTTATTATATTGATTACTCTCTAAGAGTTAATAGTCAGGGTGCATTTTGCATTAAGTAATAATTGCATGATCTTTTTTATGTGGTGTGTTTAAACTTTACCACAGTGTCTATAGTTGTTGTTTTAAGAGCAGGAGGCTGCATGGTGGAACTTTACGAGAACAAAGTTGTAATATTACGAGAATAAAGTCATAACTTTATGAGAAAAAAGTTGTAATATTACAAGAAAAAATATACTTTTGTCAACAAAATGCCATATGTAATCAAATTAATAATATTATGTTGTTGATTTACACATACAACAAATTTTGATATCGTTTTTCTGTTTTAAACATGAATTTCTTTCGTTGCCTCACATCGCAAACTAAGGCTGGACTGTGGTATGTTTAAACTTTACTACAGTGCCTATAGTTGTTGTTTTAAGAGCAGGAGGCTGCATAGTGGAGGCATGTTATCAGAATAAGAATCAGAATGGTGTTTATTGCCAGGTGGAAGAGGTATACACTAGGAATTTGCTTTGGTTTTGTTGGTGCAAATAAGCAGTATAATAACAAAGAATAGATAAAAACGTTAGAATAAAATAAGAATTAAAAAAATAAAAAATTCTACCAATATACAATATAAGCTATAAACAAAAATAAACATTATATAAACAGATAGTGCAAATATTGCCAGTGTGCAAACAATATTAGTATGCATGATAACAATAGTTATATGCATGTCAGTGTAAAATGAATCAAACCAGTGACTGAAGTGAAACAAGGAGATTGCAAAAGGAAATGTGCTGACAACTTGTTGGAGAGAGTGGTTGAATTACATGTATAATGGCTGCAGTACTATTGAACAATAAGAAGCAGAGAATAAACTGACTATTGTTCACTTTTTTAAATTGCATATTTATGTAATGTAACATGTTTTGAAATCTTCTGAAGGTCGACAATCTGGTGTTAAAAAAAAGAACCAATGCATTGTGTAGTACAGAGTTAACATTAGGAAACTAGCATTTATTTCTGGAGGCATTCATTTATGTCGTCACTTCCTGTGAACCCCCTTGCCGGTTTGAGACTGATAACCATGGTAACCCGCTAACTTAATGAGACCAAAATGACGGTTTGTGAGAATCAAAGTTCCTGAATTATTTTTAAAATATATATTTTTCGCAAAGCAAAGTGAAATCTTACGTACTTAACAGTTAAATCGAAGCCTTATTGATGTTACTGAGCTGCCCGCCAACGTCTGTTATTGTCACTCTAGCGCAATGCATTGTGGGATATTTTCGCCGCCGTTTAGTGTCCAGCGTTGCATACTTTAATACTTCACCGGAAATAGTATGTAATTCGCGTACTTATTGGTGTCATACTAAAGTTTAGGACATACTAAATAGCATGTTAGTATGGAATTATTGACTTAAACATAGTTGGAGGGTTTATTTCTCCTCTAGGAGCTCTTTTGTTGTGTAGTTTGTCACCGGACCGTTAAAACACATTATATTCTTCTTCATGTAACATTTGCGTGCTGTTGGTCTTTTTAACGCTGCAGCTGTGTTCATAATGTGGCTGTAAAATTAGTTTCTGATGATTTATATTGTCACGTGACGAAGGCGACTCCCACGCGATTATTATTATAAATCCCTCATTTCTTATAATTTTACTTATTTTTGTTGCGTTTGCATGGCATTTTATTCACTGGTAAGAACGTTTAGTGGATTTGTTTCCAGTTTTCCCGAGAGTCACTTGAACGCATCATTCCCCTGCAGCACCGTCAGTGAGAGTAACTGTGCAGCGGATCAGTTCCTCACCTCCGACTCATTTACAGTATCGCTTCTCGGCCTTTTGGCTAAGATCAAGTGTAGTATCTGTTCTTATCAGTTTAATATCTGATACGTCCCCTACCCGGGGACTATATATTAAATTGATTTTTGGATCAGGGAGATGGAAAAGGGGCTTGCTCCGTCCACTCCACGCATCGACCTGGTATTGCAGTACCTCCAGGAACGGTGCACCCCCTCATACTGTCTAATATAAATAATAAATTCCAGCATTAATATCAGTTTATTATATGAATTACTCTCTAAGAGTTATTGAACAGGGTGCATTTTACATTAAGCAATAATTGCATGATCTTTTTTGTTATGTGGTGTGTTCAAACTTTACTACAGTGCCTATAGTTGTTGTTTTAAGAGCAGGAGGCTGCATAGTGGAGGCATGTTATATGCCAGTGATAAATCAAACCAGTGACTGAAGTGAAACAAGGAAATTGTAAAAGGAAATGTGCTGTGTTCACTGTCCCTTCTACATGTGGGAAAAGTGGGAAAAATGTGAAAACATGCTTTTTTTTCTTGGTAGATCTTCAAACTGCCCCTGTTTGATGGTGTTGATTAAGTTCTTTACACTATAGGTTATAGGATTATTAGGCTCATTACCTAAAATTGAGAATTCTCTTTGCATAATTTCTGCTGCTTGTTGTTTCCCAGTCTGCTTTCAAGAAAGGCAAATACTTGTGTACAATTTATTATCTAAATTGTTTCTCCGTGCTGTTAGTTACATACGGTACGAAAAGGTATTAGGGCCACATTGAGGGGGGAAAAAAAATCAGAGATTTCAAGAATAAAGTCATAATATTACGAGAAAAACGTCTGAATTTAATGAGAATAAAGTCATACTATTTAAGGGGGAAAAAAAGTCGTAATATTACGAGAATAAAGTCATAACTTTACGAGAAAAAAGCCGTAATATTACGAGAAATAAAGACACTTGTGACAACAAAATGCCATATGCAATCAAATTAATAATATCGTTAAGTCGTTGATTTACACATACAACACATTTTTATATCGCTTTTCCATTTTAAACATCATAAAATATAGTTCTTGAGAATTTCTGTCGTTGCCTTGCATCGCAAACTAAGCCTGGACTCGGCTCTGATTTTTTTAAAATCATGTCCCTACACCGTAAAACTATCAACCTTTACCCCACATACAGTAATCAGACCAATCATCCAACTCAACAGTAACATCTACTATATTTATTTCTAAGACAATCCTACAAGTGTAATAATTAACAGCATCATTATATCTCAAACATGATCAACGGCAGTTTCAACACATTATGAAATTGAACACTGGAAAGGTTTTCTCACATCACAATAAAACAACAAGCATTAGTTTCTATCCAAGACTTTATATTAATAATGTGCCCCACTGCACAGTAATAACATTTAGCTATCATATGAATACAAAAAACAGCAGAAAAGTTCTTAAACATACACTAATGTATAGTAAAAAAGGAGAACTTTACACGTCAATTTCACAACAATATGTTAAAATGTTCCACGTAGTGCAGTACATATATAAAAGGCAGTGAAAGAGACTAAAAAATACAAAACGTAAACTCTGACAATCACATGTGATGTAGTGAGATGTTTTTATCCCTGAGATTCCCGAACAAGCAAGATTAATTCCAGTTTGAAGCATCCAAACATCTGAAAAAAAACATAAAACTAACAAAATGATTCAACCTAAAGCCTCTGAACTGGATATTACTTGAGTTTTTACATGTGATGTGCTGTTTCCTTTTAAACTAATGACATTTTTGGAGAAATCATGCAATTTGTTAAACATTAAGCTAACATCTTGCACCATTTTGTTGGAAACATAGATAGAGGTCACATTAAATTAAACTGTACCACAAAACACCTTATATGGATAATGCAAAAACTAAGAATGCTCCTCTAAAATAGACGAGAGCTAAACACCAGGTTTATGTTTTAGCTGCCTCGTCATATCACTTTCTAGACAGAATAAGTCTGTCGTGTTCCCCTCAACAACCTTGACTTTGTCTTGAAATGCGATTGACAATCTCATAAAATATATATTCTCCCATGATGACAAAATAAATACATCACTTCTTCTTTTTAGAGAAAAACACAACTGCAATTTTGACAATTTCAAACTCTACCTTGAATTTAAGGTTGAAATTGTGATATTGTCAAATTTAAAAGCCCTAAATAAACTGCTGGCAAACTGTTGTACTGCAACAACTACTGCATAGCCACTGTACTGCTTTTACTTTATAGAGTCACAGAAAATACATCAGGCATGTGATCAACATGTAAAATAACTCACAAAGAACTCACATATTCTGAATGTGCTGTATACATGAATGTCCAAGGAATGCTCCTAAAAGCTGAATAATATCTGCATTATCCCACATGTCTTACATCGGAACATGCTCCATTCAGAATAAGACCTAATTCAGAATATCCAAATGGAATATGCTGATAACACAACCCGTATAATAGTGGAATATTAGTGTGCATGTAAACGTAGTCAATGATATCTGAAATCTGTACCAACATGAGTGTCACCTTCCAGCGTCTAGTCTTGCATCACCCTGTGCTCACTAACTCCTTTTTTTTTTGCGCTGTTAGACCAAAAGAAGACATGCACATCATTCAAAGAAAGGGACTAAAAACATTTGAGTTTGATGAAGGTGGAACTTTGATGGCGATGGTGCTTCACTCTCCCATCCCATTTTTTTAGGAGAGAAAGTCAGGAGTTGTGAATGCACCATGGGATAGTGGTGAATTTATTTCCCTCAAGAAACCCCTTTGTCCAGGTTTCCATCGCCGCGCCGGCAGCCGATCACACCGCTCGCTGCCGGAGAGTCTCTCCCTCGCTGCTTTTGCTGCCCGTTACATCTCTGTTTTCCGGAAGCAAGGCAGTGACCTCTGAAAATAGATCAATAATTTAGCATGTTGCTGAATTATTATGAGGTTTTGTCTACAGGTGTCAATTCAAATTTATTTATGTGGCCTGAAATCTTCTCTCATCGCTAAGATTTTCGCAGAGGGCTTTACGATCTGTACAGCAGTAGCCTCTATCTTTAGGTAAATATGTAGCTGCAGCCAACAGTCGGTTAGCTTAGCATAAAGACTGGAAACAGAGGGAAACAGCTAGCCTGGCATAAAACGGCAAATAGTCATTTTTACACTTAGATTTTGCACAACGTGAGAGTGATATTGACCTTTTCGTCTAACCATGTAAGAAAGCGAATAAGCTCATTGTCTTACAAGACAACAACAAACAAATTATTTTTAGGATATTAGATAATGCCCATTTCTTTTTCTAAATCTCCAAATCATCTCTGATCCCCACCGGAACTGAAACCTCAAAGTGAAAGACTGAAAGTAAAACTTCATTTTATTATATGATGTGCTGTTAAACATTACTGTTTGTATTCTACGAAGGATTAAAAAAATAAATTAAAAAAAAATCACATTTTAAATTGAGAAATTCATTACTGTTGTTCAGCATAGTTCTGTCATCAGTCTCAGTGCAGAGTGATGGTCCAGCATTCTGTTTATTACCATCTTTAGTTTATTACCTTTTTAAACTGAGCCACTTTCAATAACTAGAGTTGGACTGTAGATAGAGACGTGCACTAATCACGTGTCTCATTGTAATTTTAAAACTGTTTTCTTTAAAGAAATGTGGAGGGAAGAATGAGAAATGACAAATGAGAATACATGCCCTTTCCCAGAATACTCTCTGTACTCACCTTTCATCTCAGTTTCCATCTTGCTGTTGTTTTCTGCAGCTGACTTCGGACGGTTGCAGCTGTTCTTAGCTGCTGTGTGGTCGCCGGCAGAGTCCGCTGCATTCATCTTCACCCGATCCTGTTTCCCTGCGACACCGGTAGGTTTCTTAGCATCCACAGTGTCCATCTTCACCAGGCAGAGAGTCTGCAGCAGACCCATGGAGTCAAAGTCTTCTCCGCGGCATTCGTCTCGTTTCCTTAACAACTCCAACACCTACAGTCAGAAAACATACGGAATTGGACACGCATCAGAAATCGGGAGTGATTTTGGACACAACCCTGGACACTGGCAGACGAACACACAGTACATGATAGCGACACCTTGATGTATTTGTAGGACTTTAGTTCGCTGATGTTCTCCGCCAGGAAGAGCAGATACAGAGAGAGATCGTCCCATTGGTTACCGGGGGTGGGCAGGACGCTCACGGTGGGCAGTGATTGGTAGGTTTCCAGGAAGCTGGCGTATCCGTGGCAGAAGAGGGGACGGACACTGGCGTAGATCACCACGGGAATCAGCGCAATGAACAGCACAAAGTTGACGAGGCTGGAAACCGAGTAAAAGAAACAGTTTGACATGCAGAGAGGAGACGAGAAATCCACATAATGATTCAAACTAAATCACAACTTTTAGAGTGAATAAAAAATATGGAGCTTCTCTGGATAATTGTGCAAAGTGACATTACCGACGATGACCCATTATAGAGGTAGACAAAATAACAGATACCTTATGATATTAATGCGATCAAGAACTAACCAGAGAATAAAAATAACCAAACAGCCTACTACTCAGACAAATACCTCAGCAAAGAGAAGACTCCCACGGCGATGAGCTTACACTGCACCTTTTCGGGGACGCTCGGGTCGTCGGCGAGCAGGCCGACACGCAGCGTGCAGCCAAACTCGTCCGTGACGGAGGCCAGGCGGAGGTAGTAGCCCAGGTAGACGCAGGCACACAGCAGGGTGACGAGAGTCAGGCCGCGACACAGCAGGTAATAAAACAGCATCGATCGCGAGCAACGCTTGGTCATCAGAAACTTCTCAACCAGCGGGTAGTTGAAGCAGCCCTCGGTGGGGTCGCTGGTGTAGGAGAATACAGGAGCAGAGAGAGAAAGAACAGTGAAAAGAAAGCAGAAAGCCAGGATGCTTAAAATTTGTGATTATTAGTTAAACAACAACAAAGGACCCCCAGTTGTCATATATTTCACGCACTGCACAAACACCAACCAGTCTTCTTCTGCGCTGCCAAACCTGAACCCGAGCGTAGCCTAACCCCAACCAATTTACTCTGCATATATGAGTTCATTTCAGGTTTCCTCCTGTACCTGTCTGGGGTGAGCAGTCCTGAGGTGGCCATGCGTTTCGCCAGGGTGACGGCACGGTTGTAACACCGGTCCAACTCCTCCAGGATGAAGCTGAGGTCCGACTGCAGGAGGGGTGCCGCAGAAAATCTCCAGAACAACGCCGGGGTGTACATCAGCACCGACACCAGCAACAGAATGTAGGGAAAGAACTGGAGAGAAGAGGCAGGATGGTAAGTAACAAATCAGTATTGGCATTAACATTCCTACTCATACAAAACAACCAAACAGCTGTTCTCTCTCCACCAAAACACAGGAGTCTCTGTTCGATCTTTAGCTGAAATGCACACAAGTATTATTCCTGCAGCGAGGAGGTTTTTACAAATAAGCCCAAAACTTGACACATGATTCACTTGACGACAACTGACCACTATTTCATTTGCATAAAGGTATGAAGATATATTTTTATCAGCGTGTGTTAATTAGGAGGCTTTATTTGGTTCACTGGTTATAATATTGATCAACAGTGCAGTAGTGGTTCTGCAGAGCAGATGAAGCAATGACGTCCTTGTGTGTCTTTCTGAAACAGAGAAGGTATGATGTATTTTCAAACCAGTAATATGTTTGTTTTAGGGCTATCTCCAGTGGATTTTGCACAGAAATGGGAGCTACTGCAAACTCCTCAGTAACACAATAAAGCCGATTGTATAGACAGAAACTCACTAAACAGTGTCAAATGTGGGTGTGTCTTATCAATGACCCAAGTTGAACTTAAAGTATAAAGTGCCGCAGCAAACCACCAGAACTTGTCTGATCAAGTTTAGGAGGTTAATAGAGGAACAAATCAGCTGTTTTTCATAAGGTTTCTGTAACTGCACTGAACGTCTGTGTATTTATTAAGAAAACAATCTGTGAGTGTGAAACAATGATTTGAAAGTAGCATAAGTGAAAGGACAAAGTTCAGTGTAGCTGGACAGTAGATCAAGCTGTAAATACTCTTTCACTTTACCGTGTGTGTCACTACAGAACATTTTCATGTAGCCTACTATTAGCTGTGCTATTGTAGCGCCGGTGCTGCTAGAGTCACTACAGTAAGATCAATTTAGGAATGTAAAGAGTCACACGCCCAATATTGCACTCTATGCTTCGCCTTTAAGCCTACAACATCGTCATAATAAATATTCTGTGCTGCCTGTGCAGAATTTAAATTTTAACTATTATACTACCTTCAATTAAATACACCATACGAGGAAACACCACAACATACAGAGAACAATTTAATGATGATGTAACAACAATCCTGTACTCTCAGATTTTAACCACGTGATTCCTGTTATTAATCTTTAAGAAAAACTGTCAAACTTGTATTATTTCCATGCAGCATGGGACACTTTTTATTATATCTATATTATTACTGTATGGCATGATGACTTATATTGAAATGAGTCTGTCTAAACCTGTCTTACTGTTCTGGTAGAAGGTGTGTTTTAAACCGTGTGTGCACATGTTTTAATCCTCAAACTAAAGATAAACAATTACTCATATAAATAGTTTCAGTAACTGTGTTAATGTGTGTGCGTGTGTGTGTGTGTGTGTGTGTGTGTACCTTGTGCAGCCACAGAGGTAGAGTGTGTGTATGTACAGACGCCCAGCAGAACGAGTCCACGTAAGCAGCTTGCCTCCAGGAGAAGTTAGAAGGAGCAAAACAGCTGATCTGAGTACCTGAGAGAAACATAGAGGCAGAAAACAACACACAGAAACATGAGAGTAAGTGACTGGAACAAGAGTGAAACGTTGAAATTATTATTTTAATCTGCAGACTTCTCTAAAGAAAAACAGATCAGGCTTTTCATTGGTTTGACACTGCAGGATTATAAGAAGTTTTTGAACCTTTTGAATATACAGTGTGATGGAATAATTGATATACAAGTTATCTTTGGAAGGAAGAGGTCCGGAGCTGATGATGTCTTACAAAAGAAGGTTTATTGAAGCTTGGCCAAGGAGAATTGTCAGGTCTCCACAATAGATGCTCTCTGCGTGAAGGCCTCACAACTCTGTCCTTCCTCCCCGGTGCTCAGTGTCTTACCCCTTATCATGTTATGACTTACTTCGTTCCTCTGGCATCTCTGACCCTGGTTGCCCTAGCGACTGGCTCTACGGTCTCCACTACAGGCACAGCTGTACAGATAACGGTGGCTCCTCTAGACAGGACTCCAACCCAAGAATGTCAACAGAGGGACACTCTGACAAACACTCTGACCTTTCTACCAATAAGAGAGGAATTGATGGGAAATTCCATCACATACAGTATATAAAAGGTTCAAAGTTCATGTAATGATGGATTTAGCTTTTTTTCTTCAGTATATCTTAGGATACATCCACACTAATACGTTTCTGTTTTATAACAGCATTTTAAAGTAAAAACGACATTGCGACAAGCGTTTTAGGGCCATTTCAAAATTGATCTCTGTCCGTTCTACCACGCCTGAAAACGCATATCACATGACCATTCACGTACACTGGGCTTGCGCTTGCTGATGTAAACAGGAAGCAGCTTGAATTGATGCAAAGCGCGTGAATAATAGCTTCCTTCCTGCGCATGTAGGCAGTAGTAGCATTAAAATAAAATGCAGAATTTAACTGCACAACAGCTGCTAGCAGAGACGACAAGGTCAGCAACGCTTGTAACTGGTTATCCATGTTGTAATTAACCTCTGGTGGTCGAGGCTGATGTTGTTTGTTGTCTTCCGAAAAAGGTTCACGTGATGACGAATCCGAGAAGGACACGTCATGACTGATACGACCCAATCAAGAAGTGAACGTGGACATCTGCGTCATCGTTTTTAAAAGGTCTCCGTTTCTGTCCGTCCAGACTAAAACTCAACCCCGGAGTTTTAAAACTAAAACGGGGTCAGCAGCGTTTTCAAATGTCTACGTGTTAGGGGCTCAACGTAGCAAAAGTTATGAATTTTAAAATGAAAACGTATTAGTGTGGATGTGGCCTTATGTCTTCATAATGTCTCTTGAGTGTGTGCTGCTCTGTTTCCATTAACATTGCAGATCTCTCTCTAATTCCCCACCTCATAGTGATTTGGTGTGATCTGTGCTTGACATCTCAGGTCTGTGGTTTAATCTAGAGCGCGTGCAGCTGACCTGACTAACATGATTAGGCTTCAGTTAGCCTTTCTGTTAACCCTCCGGACTAGACTGGATCTAGTCTCTTGTGGTCTTGACTCCAGCCCTGGCCCCCCAAACTCACCTACTGAAACTTCCTGAGCGAAGGCCAGAGAGATGAAGAGGAGGGGGAGGCCCACTGCCACACAGGTCACCATCTTGTCCACAGCCAGCTCAGTCCGGATGTTGCGGTATCGAGCCTGGTTCGGGTCCTTCAGCAGAAAATCGCTGAACACGTACTCTGTAGCCACGTGGGCGATGGCCATCTTAGCGCTCGTCTGTTACCTGCAGCACATAAATAAAACCTGAAGACACAAAAATCAAGAAACACTTCAGACATTTAGATTAATTCTCTGTGTAGAATATTGACATGTTCGTCCTTCCTCACAGTTTTGAGCTCCTTTTTGCCTGGCAAATTTAATTTGTAGAATGCAAAGCAAGGTATCAGGTCAACAGTGTGTGGTTACTTGCCAAAGAGGCTGGTAAAGTACAGCAGACAACCACAGACAAAGACTACCAGACCGGTGGCTGCTGGTTACTTCCCCAATTTTCTTGCTCTGCTTCCTAACTTCCTAAATGAATAATGCATTATTTTGACTGATATGATGTTCAAACTTTGTGACCACCTTAATAAGCTTGAAATAAAAGTGACATCTATAAATACATCTTGATTGTATTCATATAGTTAAGATGTTATGTTAGAAATTCCATATTGGGCAATTTTGTTCCTTATTTATTATTTATCTTATAATAATAATAATAATAATAATAATCTGTGTTTATATAGCACCTTTCAAAACACAGTTACAAAGAGCTTTACAATACAAACAAAACACAAGGATAAAGAAATGTACTAAAAGACAATAACTAAACACATAAACACCCCAAAGGGTAAAACAACTCAAATGTCATAAAACTCGCAAAATAAAAACATGTATATTGTCCAAACAAGGCTGCTGAAAACATTTATATTTTTCACTTGACATATACCTTCCTTATAATCTCTTTTCCATAATTATATATGTTTATGTATGTGACATATTTATGATGCACATTTCTTGAAAATCTGGTTGAGTCTGTTCGTATAACCTCGTTCGGCTTCTTTCTTTCATCCTATTCCTGTAAAACCTGAAGCTACACTTGTCAAGAAGTTCAAAGTATGTAAAGATCTTGAACTTCATGCTATTTTTGAGGAAGCTGAATTGAGATATATGTATAGTTATAATCTTTTGTGCAGCATGAACACAATTAGAGGAAAGTTACTTGCTAGATTTGAAGAAAAAAAATGGTTGAAAGATATATTGTTAAAACCAAAATTACTAACATATATTCAAATCAAGCACAATTATGGCACTGAATCTGATGTTCTAGCAAACTTATCGAGGAGTCGAAGGTCTTTAGTTTCACAGATAAGAACAGGAATCCTTCCTCTGGTCTTTGAAGCCAGGAAGACAACAGGATGTGCAGAGTATGCAAGTTAGGGGGAAATGAATCCCATCTCCTTCTGTATTGTCCATACTATGATGAGTTAAGAACTTCTGTTTTATATGAAATGTCTGTTCCAAATCCAGAAATGTTTTGGTGCTCGGATGATGACAAAATGATACGGTTATTTAGTTTTAATGCTTACAAATTGGTTTATTTGTTTAGTATTATTTGTAATTGATGCTGCTACTTTGTCTTTTCTTTATTTTCTAAATAATGGTGTCTTGTAACTAGCCTGTTTGGGCTGGACATATTATTAATGCATGACCACAATTATAATAAAATAAAATCAAAATACAGTGCTTGAATCTTACCTAATGTAACCTCAGCTCAAAACAGAAATAACTGTAAATTGTAGACTTAATAAACTGATGGTTCTTTGCCTTATCTGATGCTCTCCAACCGTGAATAAGCATTTTAGTCATCACTACTTAGATGCAGCTGTGGCTGCTTTAAAAAGTGGTGAAACATGTGTTTATAAAACCCGAGGATGGAAACACCTCGTGACTCTTCCAACAACATCAACAGGCTGGAAAAACCAGCTGCAGCTGGACGTGCAGTTGTAACATTATAGTTGATACTCTTTTGTATTATATTTACAGCAATAAAATCACTTGATGTGGAAGTTAGGTCGAGTATGTTATTTAACTAGCTTTAAGCATGACCGATCAGAAAACTCATGCATGATAAATACACTTCACTTTTCAGTAGCTTCACTTTAAAAGCTTCTCAGTAAAACACAATAAAATAACATTACCACTGATTTAGCTCATTATAATTTACAGTAAAAACAGGATAATGAACTTGAACTTACCGACCTGCTCCTGCAGACTTTAATGAGTCGTATTAATAAAGTGTCATGGCTGCAAGTGTACTCAACTTCTGCTGCAGCAAATGTGTTTTAAATGATGTTGCAGACGAGACATTCAATAAAGAAACACCCTGGAACTGCTCGACATGAGTCTGAGTCTTCTTCCTGAAAGACACACAACTTCTTCCTCCCTCTTAAACACGGAGGCCTTCAGGTGCACATCGAAAGCTCGGATTTTCCAGTTGCAATGCTGCCTTCAAATGGAGCTCGTGAATTTGTGTTTCGGAGAGTCGAGAACACACTATTGTTTTGTTTTTTTTAGTTTTTTTTAGGTAGGGTTGTGTTTATTTCCCATGGGCTGTGGTGGATGAAATATTCACCTTTTATATATGTTAAAGTAGTAATACCACACTGTACAAATCATGCATTTAAAATCTACAAAAGTATTAACATCAAAATGTACTTAAAGTAGTCACTATGCAGAATGGTCCATTCTAGAGTAATATATAATATATTAATGGATTATAATTAGTGATGCAAGTAGTAATATCACAATATCAAGTAGTAATATCACGCTGTAAAATTCCTGCATTTAAAATCTACAAAAGTATTAACATCAAAATATACTTAAAGTACCCAAAGTAAAAGTAGTCACGATGCAGAATGGTCCACTTTAGAATAATATATATTATATTACTGGATTATAATTAGTGATGCATTAACGTGTTCATATCTTTAATGTTGCAGCTGGTAAGGTGGAGCTCATTTTAATCACTTTATATAGGCTACTGCAAAGTAACTAGTAGCTAAAGCTGTAAAATAAATGTAGTGCAGTTAAAGTACATTTGCCTCTTGGATTTAGTGGAATATAAGTATAAAGTAGCATAAAATGGAAAAACTACAAGCACCTCCAAATTGTACTTAAGTACAATACTTGAGTACTTAGATTCTACCACTGCCCATGGAAGATTATTACTTTTGTTTTACTCTCATTTCTCATTACCAATCATGAACTGTTGAAATGCAAAAAAACACTATTTTGGAAAAATTAACAAAGCAACACAATCTTTTTTATGTCAGCTACAATAAAAACAGAGCTCGTAAGACTAAAACTACGTTAATGGCAAACACATTGTGCACTCGACTTCCAGTGTCTAAAATTCAACCTAACAAGTTCTGTTTGAATGAATGCAAAGAACTGTGGGATCGCAAACCATCCAACAATAAATGCAACACAAAATTATTATTGACACAAAATGTGAAAATTAGCTAAATATGTGAAATGCAAACAAAACCCAAGCTCAGAAAAAAAAGTTCAGCAAGATGATTTACAAAATAATGAAGAAGAAAAATGCAGTTCTGTTTAACAAAACCTTATTTTTCTGACTTTTCTCAAATCTGTACTTCTTTATTGTTAAATGCTATGGCCAAGGCTAATATGGCTTTTAGAATATTCATATATCTAAAAAAAAAATCTATGGAAACACTGTTTACTGCTCACAACTAGTTTAAATTGCAAGGGATCATTACAGTCCTACAAAGAGCTCTGCATCTGTTGCAAATACATATGTTCAGCACTGTTGTTGTAAAACTCCACATATATTTCTCAAAAAATACTTTCAGAAAATGTTCTCAACAGTAGTTGAGAGATCTGTATGTCTTGATGATGACTTTAAAATTGATTAACAGAGTACATATCAGGGCTTAAAGATAAAAAAAAAAAAAAGAACCTGCAGAAGAAAGATTGCTTGAGTTGATGTTAAGTGCTGTAATTATACTTAGATGGATATAAATGTTTTTTATGTTTGTGCAGTCAAAATCATGATGTGAAAACTCTCAACCCTAGTTTGAATTGGTTAATTTTAGAGTAAACTGGCCATAATAATGGTTATTTATAGTTGTTTTAGTCTTCTATACATTTTTTATGAATAAAACAATCCTGCTAGTTTTTAACAGGATTTGTTTATGGTGTGTTTGTTCATCAAAAATATTATAATATGGTGTAAATATACTCTGTATTTGTTATTTCAATCAAACTTTCCATTGTTCCACTTTAGGAAATATGGTTTTTCCCGAAAAGTGGAACAAGATGATTTGCTTAATGTGGGACAGCATGAATTGTGCAATAATAATGGTTATTTATAGATGTTTTAGTCTTCTAATGCATTATTAAAGATATTTAAGGTAAAGTGCAAATTATAGTCCATAAATGAGGGTGGCTGCATCTCTGTTAAAATTGAGTTGAGTTATGAGTTGTTATTTTTTTCTAATTTCTGCAGGTTGTTGTTTTTTACTTTTTAATTTACTTGAGAAAATTGGGATTTCTTCCTCTGATGGTGAGATATTTCCAACAGTCCATGAAGGCAGCATCCTCATGTGCAGCGTGACTATCTACGCAGTATGCAGTAGATGAGCTCTTATACACCTCCATGGTGCTGAGCTGTTATATACTAGAGACGGATTCATCCTCCATCTATTCTAAAAGGCAAAAACAAGATGTACAAAAAACAAACCACGAGAATACAAATTGCAGCATCAGTTTCAATCGTTATTTTTCTAATGTTTGTGGAGGCTTGATGAAGAAGTGATTACACACGAAGCCATTTAGTTTATGCTTTAAACGTTTGAGGAATAAAAACCAAAACCATTTTGAAATGTTTTTTTGTTTTTTTTGTTTTTTTTGTTTTTTTCTATGTTGCTCTATCGCGTTGAATTCTGGGCATTTCTCCCTGGTCCTCCCAACTTCTCACAGCTGCGTCAAGTTCCTATAATATGCACACTGTTACAGGAAACAGAAGGGTTGTATGTCTAAAATAAAGGCCTAATATGTGTATTTAAGGGAAATAAAAAAGAAAACATATCAACACTACACCCTCTAATGTAATACAATGATTTTGAGATGGTATAGATAACTAAAGGGTGTATTCCCCTAATGTGGGATACCTAAGCTCCAGTGGGTGTAGGTCTTCCTCAAACAAATACAAGTCAATAAAATGATTAAAATGATTAGTTAACACAAGCTGTGGTGTCAAGTGATCAAAATCACATGACATATCAAATGTCCAATCCACAATTTTTTTTTGCATTTCAGATTTCTGGACTATATGTATATACTATATATATATATACTATATATATATATATATATATATATATATAGTATACTATAGTATAGTAGTATAGTATATATATATATTTGTTTATTATATATATATTATATATTGTATTATATATATACTGTATATTAATATAGTCCAGAAATCTGATTTCACAAAATCACTTCTTTTTTTTTGCATTTCAGATTTCTGGACTTTATATATATATTAATATATAGTATACTATAGTATAGTATATATATATATTTTTTTTATTATATATATATTATATATTTTATTATATATATGTATACGGATATATATATCATATATATATAATATATAATATAAATATGTATTAATATATATATTAATATATTAACATATATATATATATATATATATTAATCTGAAATGCAAAAAATAATTCCCAGATTAGGCTAATTCACCTTTAATGGTGCTCTACATCCTTTGCTTTAGTGTTTTGTTCAACGAACACAGAACGCATGGGTTTTATTTTGAAATTCCAACCCGGAAGCTTAATGCTCCTCATAGCGTGTACCTTGACCCCGGTAGATGTTTCACTGCCTCCATTCATTACATCGCATCCTCTCAGCAGCAGCAGCAGCAGCAGCTCTCTGCTCTCCGCCTTCAGCCCTCCTCCCTCCGCCCTCCCTCCTGCTTCTCTCCGCCTGCCTGCCTGCCTGGAGAAAGATGGCTGCTGCTCCGGTGGTGGTGGTGGTGAGGAGCTCCGGCTCCTCCGGCTCCTCCAGCCCCTCCGGCTCCGGCCCGGTACCGTCGCCGCCGCTCTGCCCGAGCTTCGCCGAGGTCTGCTCGTTCCTGGAGCGGTTCGGAGCCGTGCTGGATCTGCCCGAGATGACTTTCCCGCAGATGGAGAGGTATCTGCGGGACACCACGGCAGGTGAGAGATCGATGGTGGCGGTTAGTGGCGGTTGGTAGAGAAGAAGTGGTTAGAAGCTGCGACACTGAAGGAGAAGGACCACCATCACCACCATAACCACCGTGATTGTGATGGTGATGGCCCCGGCAGAGCAGCGTTAGATCGGGGAGTTTAGTGGCAACATCTCGGCCCCGGTTGGAGCCCCTGAAAGCAGCATTTTGTGTCCCAAGTTTCTGAGTGAAAATGCTAACATAAAGCTAGCCAAACCTCAGTCCACTTCCACCAAACCACAGCACCATGCTGTACTAAAGTTAGGCAGTAAACTAGTTTGATTTAGAGTCAATAACACTGTTTGGTATTGATCTGTAAATGCTGTTAACTTGGTAGTGTTGGAGCCATGATGCAGCAGTGACCACACACACACACAGCCAGCTACCAGCTAGCTCCAGAGGGTCGTCAGGTGTGATTTGTCCCCGGCCTAGCCTCCCAGAGAGCCGGGTCTGGAGAGGACATCAGTGTCCCTCTTTGTGTCCTGTTTCCATCCAACATCTCAAACTGAGCCGCTGATGTTAGCTGCTAAAAACAGAGGATGTTATTTATTTTGGTTGTCACATATTATGCACAGGCGCAGTAGAAACTCTGGCTAACTAGTTAGCATCGATGCATTTCAACTTTTGAGTCATAAAGTGCACTTGTTGTTGTTTTAAAGGTTATTGTTGAACAGAAAGAGACGGTAGAGACTCGTTAGTGTTGTTAGCTTGCTAGCTAGCTCTCAATAACCGTTAGTTCTGTAGCTCCTCTTCGCTTTAGACATAATAAGCTCATGTTTATGTTGTAGTTAGCTATATTAGTTTTCTGATATTTCAGGCACTTGTTTTTTCTTTGTTAAGATTCTGAGTTTGTGTTGATTAATTAATCGTATTTCAGTTGACTGTGCCAGGCAGCAGAGAAAGCTGGGATTTCCTGTAAATGTATGGGCTCCTTAACAGTCTCACCTCAGACCACACAGGTTTATATATAGACTTGATCAAAACCTTTAGAAGTGTCTCTATTCAAAATGCCAAAATTGATTTAATTGTAAATCTTTACATTACTCTTGTATATTTATTAATAAGATGAGATACCTCGAGGAAAAGCCTACTTTGAGGGTGTTTATATCAGATATTAACATAAACCTCTGTTAAAAACTCTGCAAGCAGAAAAACTATTTATCAGAATAGGGGATTGTGACTTAATGACATTATAGACTGCATCAAAACCTTTATAATTGTCTCTACTATGTATTATTATCTTTTCATTCAAGATGTAAGACATAACTATTGTCAGGATTTTATGTTAAAACTGTTCTGCCTTCTAAATAAAATCCCATTGGCATTTTTACCTACGCTTATTAAGCTTATTTTACGTTTGGCCAACAAGAGTTTGCCAAAATAAAGACAAGACAAAGTTTTCTGACATTTCAGGCATGATTTAACTGTTTTTTCTTTGTTGAGATTCTGAGATTGTGTTGATTAAAAATATTTCAGTTCACTGTGCCAGGCAGCAGAGAAAGCTGGAATTTCCTGTAAATTCATGGGCTCCGTTACAGTCTCACATCAGACCACTCATGTGTTTATTTGAGTATTTTTATGATCTAATGATGTATTATTTAGTTATTAAACTGTAAACTGCTCAGAATTCCAATGTACTTAGGTGCAAATGGCAAATAAAACTCTTGAATCTGGAATCTATTAGCGTAGTTAAAAATGCCAATGGGATTTTATTTTGCAGTCTTAACAGTATCATGACAGACTTAACATAAATCCAGACACAGTAGTTATGACTTACATCTTGGATAAAAAGAAAATAATACATAATAGAGACAATTATTAAGGTTTTGATGCAGTCTACAATGAATCGTCTACAAATACATTTCAGTTCACTGACCAAACATTTTTTTTATATATAGACTATTTTTTAGTTATTAGCCTAGTTAAAAATGCCAAACACCCTCAAAGCTTTTATTAGCTTAGACATAATAGGCTAATATTTATATTGTCGTTAGCTATATTAGTTTTCTGACATTTCAGTCATGATTAACTTGTTTTTCTTTGTTGAGATTCTGAGTTTGTGTTGATATAAAAAAACGTATTTCAGTTCACTGTGCCAGGCAGCAGAGAAGGCTGGAATTTCCTGTAAATTTGTGGGCTCCGTAACAGTCTCACATCAGACCACACATTGTTATACGTTTATTTGAGTATAGTTATGTTCAAGGTTGTATTTTTTAGATATTAGCATAGTAGTTAAAAATGCCAATGGGATTTTGTTTAGAAGGCAAAACAGTCTTATTATAAATCCTGACACAATAGTTATGTCTTACATCTTGAATGAAAAGATAATAATACATAGTAGAGACAATTATAAAGGTTTTGATGCAGTCTATAATAAAGTTAAAATGAGCCCCTTCTTTACCAGCTGCAACATTAAAGGAAAATATTCAAAAAATATAAAAGTATATATTTTTTTAAATATCCAAAATAATATCAGTAAAATATCCTATGAAATATTCCTTAACTATCAGAGAAATACCCTCAAATTATTAGTGAAATATAATTTTTTTTAAATATTCTTAAAATACAAGTAAAATGTCAGATGTTTTTTAATATAAATTATCAGATAAAAATGTGTAAAATGTGCTCCACCTTTACCAGCTGCAACATTAAAATGATGAACAAATAAAATATCCCAAATTTATTGGTAAAATATCCCAAAAATATTAGTAAAGTAAGAGAGAGTAAGACATTAGCTTACTTACCAACCTCAATGAAGCAAGGCATTATAACCTTTATTCTGAAACAGCACAAAGATACCCTGACTTGTGTAAATGTGTTTACATTTACACAACTATCTACATTGTACATAGGAGATAAGTGGGAACTCCTGATCTAATGGGCCAAAATTAGAATGAAAAAAGTGTTTTTCCTGAGAATTAAATATTTTGCTGTAAGACCCCAAGCACTCGGGAAGTTGCTGGCACTCAATTCTGAGAACCACTGACATGGTAAACATCTGTTTACCCAGTATTCAGTAAACAACATAATATCCATAAGCTAGCACATCACCAGTTATCTGATAATACCTTCAATGTAGAAATAGTGAAAAAAGTAACTGTCAGTGCAGAAAGCACATTGCATATTATAAGCAGTATTGTTTTTATTGCTTATCTCAAGGCATTTAAGTTGCAGTGATAAACATAAGCCCCCAAAGATTGCAGTGCTACACAAGCGGTTTTAGTCTGTACAAACACATTTTACATTCACGGCCGGAATCATAAATGTAATTTTCCTTTTTATTCACTCACCAGTGGTTGGCCGTTTTCCAACAGCTGCTGGAAGAAATGTGAAATAAAAATCCCAGTGTTTAGGTTGACAGGCGTTGCTGTCAAGGTGTTGTTTATCTGTTGTTACACATCTGTTTATCATGGTAAACAAAAGGGCCATTAATCAACACCTCTGTTTTTGTTTATACATTAAGTATTATGTAAAGTCTTGAACCCAGTTTAAGATGTAATCACATCGTAGAGGTTCTACTTTCTCTATTGTCATGAACTTGGTTGTTTTAAAAAAATCACCCAATAGAACAATCTAACACTGTAACACTTAATAATGGAAATGTTGACTGTGTTTTATGATATGATTGATCTCCAGAAGGGAAATGCTTCCCTTTTAGCCTCCTAAACACCTGGCTTTAAAGTTGTGCTCTTCAGCAGAATTTGTTGTGGACTTCTAGTGACTTGTGAAAAGTTTAAATGAACAGTGTTATGTTTCTAATCATCTTCATGTGTTTTCCAGTTCCTAAACCCCTGGTGGAGCTCCATGTGAAGCTGCTCAGAAAACTGGGGAGGTCTGTGACTACTGACCGCTGGGAAAAATACCTGGCTAAGGTGAGGGCTCTGTTTATGTCAGGGTTCAATGTTGATATTTGTCCCACTTGCCCAACGAGGAACAAAAGGAGAAACTCTCAACAAAGATGAGAAGGAGGCGAGATAGCTCACTCCTTAGCTACTCCAATCATCAGCTCCAGAAAAATAACGATGTGTTACTTTTACCACTTGCTAGGGCTGCACAATTAATCGAATATTAGTCGTGATCACGATTTTGACTTCCCACAATTAAATAAACATGATCGAATGCGATATATTGAAGTTTAAAATGCTCTGCTCGTAGAATAGACTGAGAGCATAAAATGGTTTACTAGCCCGACGTGGCATTTTACTTGCCCTGGTTAAGTGGGCAATCCTTATAGTTGAGCCCTGTATGTGTGTGTTTGTAATGTGTAGGGCTGTCCTCTACCAAAGAAATTCTTAATTGACTAACATTCATACGATTTTGTTGAATAATCGATTAGTTGATTTAATCGACAGATCTGTTTCTCCACAAAGAATCACACAGAAGCACCACTTTAAATCTTGTGTTTATCAGAGATGTGCTCATAAGTTTCTTGGAAATAAGTCATTCAGCATGAAAAAAGCAGAAAAACGACTAATCGTCACAGTTGACTAAGACCAAAAGGACCGATTAGTAGACTAATTGATTAAGAGGGGGTAGCCCATGTAAAGTGTTTGACTTCAGATTCCACTTGGCTGCACATTGTTAAACATGGCTTGCTGAAGCGGTTCAACCATCAGTATAAGTCCAGCTGAGCTTGCATGCTGCATCTCAAGTTTCTCACCTGTGACCACACCCCGCTGCTAAAATTAATTGTGCAGGAAGCGTTCGTTAGTGGAGATGGGGTGCAGTTACAGACCCCTGTTTGTCATTTACTGTAGGACGATAACAAAGTAGTATTTATAAAGAAAACTCTGACCGTGTAGAGCTTTAAGTAGAGTGAACTTCCAACACTAACTGTAGAGCCTTACTGCTGTTGTGGTCAACAGATTAAACCAGACATATCAGCACACATCAGACAGAGAAGTTGTACGCAGTGACTATATCTAATCATTATTTCCTGTAGGTTTGCCAGGAGTTGAACAGTACCTGGGCATGGGAGCTGGAACAGAAGGGCTACCAGGAGATGTCCATGGAGTGCAAGTCATGCATCCTCAAAGTATGACCTGTTTTTACTAATAATGTAATAAGTGTATCTAAAAGACTGAAACATCTGCAGTCAATGCGACAACTACATTCATCTTTTTGTCATATCCTTTCCCCCTTCAACTCCCTCCTCTTTCTTTCTTGCCACACTTTTATTTTGTTTACCCTACAGTATCTCTGCGAGTGTCAGTTCGATGACAATCTGAAGTTCAAGATGGCGATTAATGAGGAGGAACCAGAGAAGATGCGTATGCAGCCTATAGGTCGGGACAAGCAGGGCCTGATGTACTGGCTTCAGCTGGACCAGGAGCAGAACATCCGGCTGTACACGGAGGAGCAGGACGATCTGGACGGATCCACCTGGAAGTGCATCGTCAGGTATTACTCTTCTGGTGGATATGCACCTCCATCACCAGTGTCTCAGGCCGCAATCACATATATAGTTATTGTTTGTAAATATATAGTTCTTTACAATCTGGATCTTATTTTATTAGAAAAGTTGTTTGTCATCATTTTATTTGGTTAGGTTCACATTGCAAATTAAAATGCCAACCTTGTCTTAAAGGGTTAGTTAGATAGTCAGTGTATTACCTATTATTACGTTCGTCACGCCCCCAGTGTGGAGAAACAGACAGGAGTACCAGCACGGGAGCAAAGCAATGTACTGCTGTGGACGGGGGAAGCAGCAAAACGGATTTTAGACACCTAAAAGAATCAATATCAGGTTAAGTGTACGCTATATTTAGAATATTTTCACCGCTTTACCTTGCTGTCAGAAAGCCCTTTCCGAGGGGAAACTGAAGTCATTATCGATGCTCTCTTCAAAGCCACCAGACTCCATTGACAAAAACAGCTATTTTACATCTCAGAACTCAGGAGTTGATGGTCTACCGCTGCCTCGATCGGTTAGTTTGTTTGTTAGTGTATGACTTTGGTATTTTAAAGGGTTAGTTCGGATTCATCAAAGTCACACAATAACGCAAACCAACTAACCGATCGAGGCAGCAGTAGACCAGCAACTCCCGTGTTCTGCAAGGTAAAATTAATGCCTTTGTCAATGGAGTCTGGTGGCTTTGAAGAGAACACAGATGGATATAACGGCTTCAGTTCCCAGTCAGAAAGGGCTGTCTAACAGTTAGGTAAAGTGGTGAATATATTCTAAATATACTGTATCTTTAAAATGACTGTCTAAAATGCGTTTAGCTGCTGCCCCCGACCACAGCAGTACATTGCTTTGCTCTTGTGCTGGTACTGCTGTCTGTTTCTCCAAACTGTGGGCTCGCCGACCATCATCTACTGTAGGTTTATATAGTGGATAAGTACCTCATACAACCCCACTTCAAAACATACAAACTATCCCGTTAAGTCTGTCTTAAAGTAGTCTTGTCACTTATTTTCTTTTGAAAAATGAATTGTGTGTCCCTGCTGGAGAACAGCCTGCAGTGTCATGTCAGTTCACCACCAAATCTATTCATATTCTGTTCCCTTCTTGTTCTGTATCTTGTTTGAGCCACTCATCCAAACTGCCTTCTCAGGACTCGTAACGACTTGGCTGAGGCTCTGGAGCTGCTCAAGGCCCAGGTTGAACCCAAACAGAATCCGGACCAGGACCAGGACCAGGACCAGGACCAGAACCAGGACCAGAACCAGGCTGGATCCAGGACTGCCAGCCCTACAGAAAAAGATGCAGGTATGCTGGGCGAATGAGTAGATGTGGCTTTGGAACACAGGAGTTATATTATGGATGGAAAAATCATCATTGGATTGAGAGCTCATCATCTTCTGTCCTTCATGTTAGTCGACACACTATTGAGATTTGTATGTCTATAGATGCCACTCCAAGCAATCTCTAAGTTATCAGACATGACAGAATAACATAATAAACAATTACTAAAAACATCAGAGGCAGTATAATCTAATCAAATCAAAAGCTACACAAACTGTATTCAGAGCCATTTTTCTCTTTTCAGGCCAAACAAAAAGTCAAAATATCAAAAGTGATCTAATGATCTCAAGTTAAACAATTGAAAAGTCCAGTATCACACATCTTTTTCTCACTTATTCGACATTGTGCAGATAGTCACCCATCAGTAGTAATACTAATGGGTGAAAAACTAAAATACCCAAGAGGCCAAGATTGTTTGTGAAGGACTGAGTTTAGTTAATGGGGTCACCTTTTACTGCAAAAGTAAAGATTCACAACAACGCTGTTTGTTTGTGTGTCTGTGTTATGTCGATTTTAGGGGATGAGGCCATTGGAAGCACCAAGTCTCAACCTTCCAAGATCACAGAGGAGGTTGACCCTGTAAAGGAAGAGGAACCCCTAACACAAGGTACGTAGAACAAAGAAACTACAGGTTATCTCACGTTTACACTTTTATTTCATGAGAAAGGCACGCTTGAATTAAGTAAGTCTGTTAACCGCACAATATGTGATTTTCTGCCGCTAGGAGTGTCTTAATCAAAACAATAACAAAATACAGAGTTTGGTGAAAAATCATTGGAGGGGGGGCCCTCTACCCCTGTCATGACGATCACTATCTCTGTCAAATAAAGGCAAAAGCCCCAAAAATTATCTTTAAAATATAAATCAGTGGAGGCCGGGGCTGCGAGCCGAGCTGCCGCTAACGTTTGCTCAGCTTGTTTCTCTGATAACTTCAGATCCATATGTCCGGTGACTAAAATCCTTCATCCGGTTAAAATAAAGAGTTAAAAACGTGGTTTAAAATGGATAAAAAGGTGAATTTATAACAGCTTCTGGCAGACGACCACAACGCATGCGACTCCAAGGGGGTTTGACGCCATTGACAGGCGACCAAATGAAACGGACCGTTACCTTGATTAAACATTTATAATTTCTCTTTTGAGTTTTAGTTTGAAAATTGTTGGAAACAGTTGAGATAACGCAATTAAACAAAATATATCACACAGGTCTAGTTGTTTTTTAGACATTTTAATGTGGAAAAGTTGCATATTATAAGATGATGTATAGGTGGTAGAATCTAAAGGATGGATCTGATCATCCTTGATGTGTTGAGATGAATGACACCATTTTGGGGCTTTTTTTTTTGCTTAAATGGAAAGTGTGCAGTAGAGAGATGACTCAAACTAAGGGTGTTGTGCTTAAATGGTCAGTGTCTTAAACCTCTAGAGCACCAGGACACCCTTCAATTTTGTTTCTATCACTGAAAAAGGGGGACAGGTAACTGGCCAAAGTCTCCACTACTATCAGCGTTTTAATGATAGTTCTGTACCTGATGTGCTCCTTGCACTCTGTCCCTCTCTTGTTTGCTGTTTCTAGGAGTGTAACTGTTTTGTCTTTTTTGTTTTGCAGTTGCAGTTGCAGTTGCAGTAAAGCTGGAGGAGACGCAGCCCACCAAGCAGGAAAACACTGAGGCTGAGGTGAAAGAAGAGAAGACGGACCACAAATCATCACCTGTTTTTGACAACCGCGTGAGCACGATCACCACCATCATCAAATCAGAATCCAGGGACGCCGACGCTCCCAAAAACGCTGTGTCAGTCGTCATGGCACCAGGTGCGACTGTGGCAAAACAGGAAATGAACAAGGAAGAGGAAGCAGAACGGGCTGTTGTCAGGAGCAACCAGCAGGCCAAGATACCACTGAAGAAGAGGGAGCTTAAGATTGCTGAGAGCTATCACAGCAACCACCTCAACAACAGTAACAGCAGCAGTATTATTGTTTGCAACCCTTCTGTGATCCAGACCAAAGAGAGTCATGGAAAAGAGGGGAAGTTGCCGAGCTCCTTAGCGCCCCCTGGTGGTCCAGCTGCCTCACAACCGCAACTAGTGGTCACTGCATCGAGGCTAGAACTGAGCAACGGGAGAGCGTCTCTTACCTTGCCGCATAAAGAGGGACAAAATGGAGTCATAGGGGTCATAGGTCAAGTCGGCGTTATAGGTCATGTAGGGGTCATTCGTAGCCCATCTGAGCGTCACCGACCCTCCGGTGCTGAGCAGCAGGAACAAAATGGGCCCAGTTTAGACCACCGGGGATCCAGAGCTGTAGAGGAAGAGAAGGAAGTGAGCCGGCAGTCAGTGCTGGTAAGGAAGGGACCTGTTGAAGGGGAGACGGCAGCAGCAGCAGCAGCAGCCGCCGCCGCTCTTCCTCCTCCTGCCGCGATGGAAGCTCAACCAGCCAGAAAACTACAGTTGTCACCCTTAAAATCTGATCCACTCCCTGAAGCTGTAGAGGAAAAAGTGGATTCTGTTAGTCTTTCCTCACTGTCTCAGCCCACAGAGGACCCCAAAAGACAGACGGCAGAAGACCTGGATAAGAATACCACAGAAGGGGAGACAAAAACTGGACACAGCAGTCGTCAAGAGAAGGATGAGAACCTGGAGGAGAGGAGAAGAGAGGTGTCTGGGTGCCCTTTGGCAGAAGAAGGAAATAAAGATGACCATGAAAAGAATGAAAGCAATTTAGGAAAGGAGGCAGAATCAGGGAGCACCGCTCCACCTCTAAAAGTAGACCAGCAGGATAAAAAGGACCACCAGGGAGATGGGGTCAATGGTGGGTTGGCTGCCCAGGTTAGGGTGAAGGACATTGGGCTTGGATCAGTGGAGAAGCAGGGTCCCCGGGAGGAGGCCTCCTCTGAGCTCCAGAAAGAAGGAATAAGGTTGAAAATCAAGATTCCTCCTCACCGGAGAAACAAGTTAAGGGGGAAAGGGGGAAAGGAGGAGGAGAAAGAGAAAGAGCAGGAGGTGCAAGAGGAAGGGAGGACGCTGAGGAGATCTGCAAGGATTTGCAGGTACATGTATAACAAAATTCATGAAATTGGGGTTTAGAAAATAAACATTTTGTATTTGTGTGTCCATTGTAATCTGACAATAAATTCAGTCCCATCTACACCTTTTTTTCTTGAAGATCTGCTTTGCCAACCTGCAGGCCGAGCTCAAAGGCGACTGAGAGCCAGAAAAAGAAACCGCAAAAAAAACAGGCACTTTCTACCAGAACGAGGGAAGAAGAGGAGGAGGAGGGAGAAGAGGAAGATGATGAAGAGGAGCAAAGCTCAACTATAAAGAAAGACATAAAAACAGAACCTGTTGGGCAAATTAGGAAACAGAGGGTAATCAGTTTCTAAAAGTGTGTCCTGAGAGTGAACACGTACACTTGGGTTTTCTTTTGCTCTATTTTTTTTTTGTCCGTTTGACTATTTCTCTGTTGCATTTTCAGGGTAAACGGAGGCATCGACGTGCCCGATGGTCCAACATTCGTGCCAAGAAACGCAAACTGAACGAGGGAGAAGAGGTGGAGGACAGAGGGAGGAAACGAGGAGAGGGGGAGAGCGAAGGAGGGAGCGACTCAGAAGAATCCTGTAAATCAGAGGAGATTCCCAGTGAGGATGCCTGCAGTCACTGTGGCCTGCCCAACCACCCTGAACTGGTGAGAGAGAAGAGCGTGTGGTTGTTTGAGGCACTGTTTCTCCATTTTATTATACACATAGAAAAGTATTTGGACACCGGCTGTTCACATACATTTGGGTAGTTTTTGTTTGGGGCTGTTCTTTTATGATTTGTGCAAGGCCCCATGGTTTGAATTAAGGGACATTTTTAATGCCACAGCATGCAGTGGTGTTGAAGACTAGCAAATAGAAAATATTGAGGCCATTTAAAGGCTTGGTTGTTGCAAAGAGTTGCCGCTGTGAGAGTTATTTTACTGCACAAATATATATATATATGTGTGTGTGTGTGTGTGTCCTTCAGATCCTGCTGTGTGACTCTTGTGATAATGGATACCACACTGCCTGTCTGCGGCCACCGCTCATGCTGATTCCAGATGGAGAGTGGTTCTGTCCACCCTGCCAACATGTAAGCTGTATGTTTGTGACAGAGAGAGAGACCGACGCATATAAAGCACATTTTATCAAACTGTAAACCTGTTTACGTTTTGGTGGTAAAACTCCACCTGATGTCAAATAGTCATTATATAAAACTAAAAAAACTCTAAAATAATTTGGTCAGTAATGTCTTAAAACTGCAGTAGGTAGAAATGGAGCAAATATGATTTTAAAATAAGTTATTTTTATAAAACGTTCGCTATATCCAGAGAGTAGTGCATGAGACAGGTAATCTGAAAAAAATCATGTGACTCTGTCCTCCGGTGTCCTCCAGTACTCCTAACGGCATCTGCAAGATTTCACAGACCGGAGGAAAACAACCAGTCAGAGCTGATCTGAGGTCTGCTGTCCAGCTGCCGTCTATGAGAGCCGGCTGTCAATCACTCGCAAACTCCGACCAAACGGTCAAACTAGGCAGCGCTGATCAAATATGAATCAATATTCTGTATTCTGTTATGACTATTTCTCGCCTTAGATGCTTTCAGAATCGTCTTGTAGTGTACTGTTTAGCTGTAAAATGAGAACGTTTGTGACCCGGCAGCCATGTTGAGATCTGTTGAGGAAATACCAAGCACCGCCCACCAACTGGAGCCCAGCCAATAGGAACGTTCTCTCAATGAAATGACCTGTGATTGGTCAAAGTCTCCCGTCACAGGCTAGATTTTTTTAAAGCCTGAAAACAGAGCCATGAGGAGGAGCAGAAGTCTAGTTTTCTCTCAGAACACTTGAATTACAATATGCTGAAAGGTTATTATGGTTATTGTTGCCTACTGAAGCTTTACTTTAACAAAAGATAGTGTTTCATGTCGCCCAAACACAAGCAGCTGAACAAGAAGTTGTTCAAGAGTTTGATACAAATCAGGAACTATTGGATCAAAGAATAAGCAAATAATTCTGTCCAGACATTTAACGTCAGCTTTCAGTACTTGAAAGCTTCGGACACATTTCAGTGGTACTAGCAGAGCGTTGAGGTTCCTTAATAAACAAGACATTTTAAAAGACGTTTTCCAACGTTTGATTTGTGTTTTTCTTGGTTTTCCTCCCTTCAGAAGCTGCTGTGTGAGAAACTGGAGGAGCAACTGCTGAACCTGGACAGCGCTCTGAAGAAAAAAGAGAGAGCAGAGAGGAGGTAAACACACACACACACACACACACACACACACTATGTTCCACTTTCTGAAAAAAACTCTAAAGGTCAAAATGATGTGTATTTTGACCCTCCTCTCTGTCTGTCAGGAGGGAGCGGCTGGTGTACGTAGGAATCAGTGTGGAGAACATCATCCCTGTGAGTAAAAGTCTTTTCATTGTAACACACAGCTTCATAATAATCCCTGTCAGTTTAAACACATGGGGAATAATGTGATTACTACAGTGCATATCTATACTGGTTTTATTAGGCCTGTCAAAGATAATACGTTAACGCAAATTTGTTTTAACTCTACTAATTTATTTAACGCAATCGGTCTTTCAGAGTTTGTAGCGGGTTCAGTTTTAAAGCTAGAGTGAAGATACTGATATCATATGAAGCTATCCATTCATTATGATATATTTATAATCCATTGATTCCAACCATGTCATACTAGCTTGTCGCAAAGGAGGCTAAATAACTCTCCAAACTTTTTTGGCGGGGAAAAAACTGTCATGGCCATTTTCAAAGGGGTCCCTTGACCTCTGACCTCCAGATCAGTGAATGTAAATGGGTTCTATGGGTACCCACGAGTCTCCCCTTTACAGATATGCCCACTTTATGATAATTACATGCAGTTTGGGGCAAGTCATAGTCAAGTCAGCACACTGACACACTGACAGCTGTTGTTGCCTGTTGGGCTGCAGTTTGCCATGTTATGATTGGAGCACTATGCTAAATGCAGTACCTGTGAGGGTTTCTGGACAATATTTGTCGTTGTCAATCTGCAATTTCCAATGTTGCAACACAGCATGAAACAGCATGGTGTAAAAGATGCTCATATGTTACCGTGCAACATTTAGAATAATTTGTCTTGACTGTTTTAGGAGGGCGATGAGGGGGAAGAGGAGAAGTCGACGAAGAAGAAGGATCCCAAAAAGAGCAAAAATCTGGGGAGGAGATCAACCAGAACCAGGAAGAACATCAGCTACAGGTATGTGATGTTACATTCAGTGTTTCTCACCAAAACACATTGTGTGCATCCTTGAAGCGTAACAAAAGTAGATCAAACATTTGCAAAGCTAATTAGCTTTTTTTTAATAATGTGCGACCTCCATCGTTTACATTCATGTTTACATTATCTAGCAGGCTTCTTCTTTCTTGTGTTTTACTGGGTGCATTGCTGCCACCAACTGTTGATACATGGAAACACGTGAATGGATGTACTGGTCCATATTTCAATTTGACCATTTACAGTGCTAGAGAGACTCTTAATATGCTTCAGTACATCTGCAGTGATCATGAATGTGAGGGGAAATGGTTAAAATGGCCCGACGCTGTGTCATATTTGCAAACAGATTTGAATTTTGCAAAAAGTCTTGCAATAAAAACATAAAATCCCAGACAGGAGCTATCAGCATCTGATCTGTGTTGCAGGTTTGACGACTTTGACGATGCCATTGACGAGGCTATAGAGGAGGACATCAGGGACCTCTGTGGAGGTGAGTGAACGACGCAAAGGTTAAAGCAGAATTCATGCTGTTGATAACGTGATAAACTACAGCATTGGAAACGGACATTTATACATTATTTATATAATTTTTTACACATTACTTTATTTTATTTCTGCCCTTAGACGGCAGCTATTCAGAGCAGGTCTGCAGCTCAGTGTTGGGGTTGATGAATATATCAGTATTTGAAGGAAACACAGTTTATATTGTGTATATCTTCCGAACATGATGACAATGAAAGAGATCCCTTCCTTAGAAGACTTGGCAGGAAAAGAAAACATTAATGATGGCTTAGTTTTAATTAGTTACTCCAGTAAGACAGCATAATACCAGGGCCCTGAGACTGACACACCTAAATGGAATGCAGCCATTGTTCATGTTAGATTACTTCCTGCTGATGCATGTCACAATGTGCTGGGAGTAAGGCTGCATTCACACACAATCGGGTGTTTCGACGTTTAGCACAGAGTTGCGCGGTGGTGTGGGAGTGTCACTTAAAGGGTTGCGGTAATGCTACTAAAAGCAGTTTGCCAATCCCCATTGAAGAACAAAAGAGAAGAAGAAGAAGAACTTTAACCCCTGACCCAGATCTTTTCCTCCATTTCCTGTCCGCAAACTCAAACAAATGGACCCAAACCAAAGGAAGCTTCTTCGTATCGCTATTTTGCAGCATAGACTGAAAGCCAGATGCAGACGTTGACGCTGGGTACAAGAAATACACCAAGCGAGGACACAACTGGAAGAGTTCTTCTTTCTGTGGGTGTATTCAGGTCTGATGGCCGCGATTGGCCACTGCAGCGTTTCAACTTTTCGCCGCACGGCTTCCTTTTTATTGTTTTCGGCATCCCCTGCGGTCCCTACCGCCACAGCCTAAACGCACTAGCACATTGAAATGAATGGGAGGACTGGCGTTTTTGCCTGATTTGATGTGAATCCAACTTAAAGGCTTATAGGAGCCATAGGTGGGTAAAGAGCAATTACCGGAAGTTGTAAAGGTTTCTTCAAAATATATAAATGGGTTTATAATCGAACAATATCGCCATGTAGGAAGAGTTAGAGGATTGGCTGATGGGGCAGCTCATATGGGCCGTATGAACGGTGCTGCGATGTTTAACTTGAGGTGAAAAGTGAACGAACTACATAGTCAGTGAATCTTTGGACTGAACTGAATGAAATGATTTGAATCAGCAAAGAGATTTATGATTCCCCACCTCTAAATTCATGGTGTCTGGTCTTTGTGTCTATTAACTTCTTAAAATCACCCCATTATTTTTGAATCACTGACAAACATTCTGCACATTTCTTCCACAGCTACAGAAACAGCAGTTTGTTAGTAAGAGTACCCAGTTTCTGCCCGTGTTGCGATGCATCATATTGTTAACGTTTCCACCACATTAAGACGACTGAGAAGCCGAACTCTAACGATAGATTTAACCCACTTATCTGTTCTGATGTATGTAGGAGCCGGGCAAGGCCGAGACATCACCGCTATCCTGTCGGAGGACGGGAAGGAGAGCCAGCGGCCAATCAGAAGCCAGGCTATCTCTGCCAGGAACAGGAAGAAGCGGAGACTGAACGACCTGGAGAGTGACAGCACGGCAGCAGAGAGCGAAGACGAGTTCATGCTCAGCAACAGGTAAAACACACACACACACACACACACACACACACACACACACACCTGCATTTCTCTTCCTCGTCTTTTGTTTGCTTCCATCGGTCTTATTTTTTCTTCCTCTTCCCCCACAAAGCTCAGAGGATGAAGATTTTGCTGCGTCAGGTGCTGATGATGACGAGGAGGACGATGACGATGCGGGCAGCGACGTGGGCAGCGTGGAGAGTGGGACTCGCCCCAGACGGGCGGCGAAAGGGGCACCTAAAATCCGACCCAGCAGGACCCAACGCCGGGGCCGGAAACGGCTGAGACGGCGGCGGAGACGCTCCTCCGAGGAAGAGGAGGAAGAAACTGATGAAGAAATGGGTGAGGGGAAACTGCCATGCTGCAAGATAGAATTGTTTTGCGTTACAGTTGCAGAGCTGATTGATTGTGTGTGAGGAGATAAATAGTGCTGTGATGTTTTAATCACGTTCATTAAGGGACCTGCTGTTGTTGCAGCTGATGTAAGTTGATTTCATCAGGATGGAAATCCCCTGAAACAGCGTTTAGGCATAAACACAAAATGTAATTCAACTTTAATATTACAGTTTTTATATAAGTAAAAATGTCAAACATCTCAAATGAGAGGATTTGTTGCGTTTATGTGTCATATCTTGTTGTAAACTGAATATCTTTTTAAAACATAAAGATATTCAGTTCACAATGATATAAAACAGAGAAAAGAGCAAATCATTTGGGAACCAGCGAATATCCATTCTGGAACTAATTGATTATCAACGTAGTTATCTGTAAATTGTCCATGTCCTCTCCAGGCTCCGATCAGTTCAGCGACATGACTGACAGCGATGCTGAAAAAAAGAGGCGGGGTCTGAGGCGTGGCCAGCGCCAGCAGGTCAACTACCGCGAGACGTCGGAGTCGTCAGACAACTCCCGGGCCTCTGCCAAGAAGGTCAAAGTTAGACCCCGCGGCAGACCACGCAAGGAGCACCTCTCGAGCGACTACAGCGATGGTCAGTCAGATCGCCCTCTGAGCATGTGTACCAGTTCACGCTGCTTCACACACATTCAGTTTAAGATAGAAACGGGCTCTCCAGTCAAGGATTATTTGTGTGAATTGGATAAAGAAAACAAATCTTACAACTGACCAGGGTAACGGCTAGGGATGGGCAAAAAATCGATTCACCTACTAGGAGGAAGTTACCACTTTTATTGTTGTAGTCTGAGTAACGTGACGTCATATCTGTTCCGTATCCTTCAACCAAAACACACAGCAGCCAGCCGCCGCGAGCCAAAACAAAAAAGTAGAAACCAGCAGAGGGTCCGCGTGGATACGACCTGCACCCTCACATGTTAAATCCAGCGTGGTAAACACTACACATCCAGTAAAGGATGGAAACACTTTGGGTTTCACACATTAACAGGAAAAGCAGAGCTAGACAGAGCAGAGCTAAAGCTGCATGCTAACTCTGTCACGGACAGGAAACGTTATCGTATCGCGGTAACGTGCAGTCAAGCCAGCCGTCGCTCTCGTCTCCGTGGTAAAATGGGCCGACGCTACGACTGTAGAGCACCCAGATACTGACATTTATGTTCTCTGCATTCAAACGGCCCCGATGGAGCTGACCTTGGATGGATAAAGAGAACGGAGCTGACGGGAGAACTGGCTACTTGTGTTGTTTATCAAAGTTCTTCTTTCTTATGCACATTTTCTTGCTGTTTTCTTTGATCAGAAAAATAATTTAAGTGCATCTCAGCAATTTTACTGAATCGCAAAGATTTATTCCACCCCACAAATCCTTCCTCTTTCTTTTTCTTTTAGTGACGCCTTCTTCCAGAGACTCTGAGGAGGAGGAGGATTATGAAGATCAAGAGGATGATGACCAGAGAAGAAGAGTGAACAAGAGGAGAAGAAAGGAGGAAGACCTCCGGAGTAACCGGACGAGAGAAAAGCGGAGGAGGTACGAACGCGATGAAGAAGAGGAGGATGACGACAGAGAGAGAGGAAGGCGTCTGAAAAGGAAACTATTAGAGAAGGAGAAGACGGACAAAGACAAGCGGAGGAGGTTAAAGAGGACAGAAAGAGAAGAAGAGGACCTGGAGAAGATGGGCAGGGGGAAGAGGAGAGAGATATTGTCACAGCAGCGGCGCAAACGGCTCGCTCAGATGCTGAAAAAAAGGCGGCCTTCGACGGACGACGAGGACGAGGACGAGGAAGACTCAGAGGAATCAGACTCGTCGTCGGAAGAGGATCGTCCAATCCGCAAAAGACTCAACCGCATCGACTCTGATGATGATGATGATGATGATGATAATAATGATGATGATGATGATGAAGAAGAGGAAGACGATGAGGAGGAGGGAAGACAAAAGGTGACGATGAAGAAGTGTTCAGCGGTGGAGAGGAGGGCCGACAGCGACACTCAGGAAAAGGGGAGAGGCCGCAGCCTGTCTCCGTCAAACGGACATCGGACCTCCAGAGGCCCGGCGAAGCCCGGGGCTGGAAGTCCCTCTGTCCCCCGGGACAGTGAAGGGTCAGGCAGGCACAATGGCCCCTCACATCCAGAGGAGGAGGAGGAAAAGGGGGAGGAAAAGGGGGAGGAAAAGGAGGAGGAAAAGGAGGAGGAAAAGGAGGAGGAGGAGGAGGGCCAGACAGACTCATTAAACTCTGTCCAGAACAGTCCGCAGTCATGATGGCTGTGTTTGTGTGAATAACGCTCGCTTCTTTGTTTTTTTTTCTTTTAACTGTCAGGCCTTTCACCCACAAATGGACCTCTCTCCACCTCCGCCTCTTCCTCTTCTTACTCTCCTGTCTTGCTCTTCCTCCCCGCTGTCGTGTTGTGTTAGAGTGCTCTCCGCCATCACATACTGTATGATTACACTCATCGTCACCTCTGGCGGAAGGTAACCCGCCAGCCAGCAGGACCAAAAAGCATCCTCGCACCAGGACTGGCAGCACTTCCTGTTTCAGTGGACGCACTCGCACGCAGCCGGAGGTTCTCGTGATCTCTGAACTCTTGATTTACGGACGTCTCTCTGGTGGATCCAAGTGGCAGGGTGATGTGGATTCATCCCCATGTGGGTTAGGGTTGAATTGGGAGTCTGTTTGTAGTGTACCTCAACATAAAGCACTTCATCATTCTCATAGCACTTAATAGCTCGCCGCCAAGGAGAGTGTCAGTGTCAAACCGAACACTTTGGATCATATGACCTGATGGTTAGAGACACCAGACACACAGAGTATCTACCCATGCTGAGAGTTTTTGGTTTTATCTGTCCAGGTTTTCAGATATCTGCCTCCACTCCAAAACAATGGAAGTGAGTTGTATTTGTGGTTCTCACAACGGTGTTTTAAATGTCGTGGTGCTGTACTGAAAAATGACCCAGTAGCCTTACGGGTGGGGGGACATTTGTTGCATGTCATACCCCCCTCTCTCTCCCCATGTTTCCTGTCTCTCTCTACACTGAAAAAAGATAAGTGATCTAGTTAACAGTAAATCTCTAGACTTTTTAAATGCTCTTTTTTCAGCACAGTGAGCACCACAAACTAAATAAGGATTCACCTCCATGTTGTTGAGACAGATGTTCAGACAGATAACCTGCAAATATAAAACCAGAACTATCTGCACGGTTAGATCCGAATCAATCCTCACAGCGAGACGCTTCTTGTAAGTAATCCTGGACATGATCATGACCCAAATAACAGCCTTATTTACATGCAAACTACTGTAATAATCAGTAGTTGGGTCCCAATTCAGGGGCAGGATCCACTGAAGGACTGGGCCCAAGAAGGGGGTCAGACTGAACCAGCTCCTCCTCCCCACATGAAATGGTTCAGCAACACTAACGCTGCGTTCAGGTGCCCCTTGTCAACTTGTAAAGTCCAAAAATTTGCTCTCAAACAGCCGACAAAGAGCTCAATACCAGCGGTAAACTCCATGCACCAATTGTGACGTTTGACTTAAATGATAAACTGAATATATATAAGTGTTAGTCTGCCAAAAAGGCTTTTTTCACTGTTTTCTAACATTTTATAGACAAAACTATAAATCGATTATTAAAGAAAATAATCAGAACAAGGTGGAGTTTGCAGGGTGTAAATAATGGATCCTAAATACAGTGACTTTACTTAATTCAAGTTGACGAGGATCACCTGAACGGATATTAGAAAACTTGACAGTCATTTAAACTCAGTTTCCTACACTGGGGTAAACCATGTAGATCAAACGTTCTAAAGATTTAAAGAAAAAACATAGAATGATCTTTATTCATTTGATGTTAAAGGGATAGTTTGGGTGTTTTGAAGTAGGGTTGTATGAGGTATTTATCCATAGTTAGTGTATAACCTACAGTAGATGACGGTCAGCACGCTCCCTGTTTGGAGAAACAGACAGGAGTACCAGCACGGGAGCAAAGCATTATACTGCTGTGGACGGGGGCAGCAGCTAAACAGATTTTAGACACCTAAAAATCAGTTTAAGTGTACGCTATATTTAGAATATTTTCACCGCTTTACCTCGCTGTCAAACAGCCCTTTCTAACAGGGAAAGCGGTGAAAATATTCTAAATATAGCGTACACTTAAACTGATTTTTAGGTGTCTAAAATCTGTTTTGCTGCTGCCCCACGTCCACAGCAGTACATTGCTTTGCTCCCGTGCTGGTACTCCTGTCTATTACTGTAGGTAATACACTGACTACGAATAAGCACCTCATACAACCCCCACTTCAAAACACCTGAACTATCTGTTTGAAGAGCTGAACGAGGCACTCGTTGTGAATCCAAGTGACATCCGGGACGTTCTCTCTGACAGCCAAAGTGTTAGGTTTCAGACTGGTCACTCCTTTTTGTCCCATATGTTCACACAACCTTGGCTCGGTGGGACCATGTTTGCTGTACATACTGTGCCTGTACGCTGTTCCTTGTAAGATAATAGATGTTCTGTTCTCTTAGTCCTCTTGTAAAATATAGTGTTATATTTTCTATATGAAGGAGAGGAGGAGAGATGCTGCTGTGAGTGATGTGTGGATCGATAACAGTTTCAACTGCGGTTTCAACTGCGGTTTCAACTGCGGTTTCAACTGCGGTTTCAACTGCGGTTTCAACTGCGGTTTCAACTGCGGTTTCAACTGTGGTTTCAACTACGAGTTCAATAGCGGTTTCGCTTGTTTTGTTTGAGATTCTGCGGCCGTTGATTTGTGTGAAATAAGACCAGCGTGGAGCCCGTTCACCAGGAAAATGTCACCGAAATGTTACAAAGATCCGAATACCCCTGTGTCGTACATCGCTAGAGGTTCACAACATTTGAAGGGAAGCCCAGGAGTTTGTAAGAAGGAACAAAGCTTTATTTACTGGTCACTACTCAAACAACTTTCTCAACCATCTCATGTGAGTTACACGGTTTTATCAGGCTCATTTTAGGGTTGACTGTGTGGAATTCCTTTAACTCCGTACACTGTTTAGGCTTTAAATGAGTTTTACCCTGGATACCATGTTACTCCCCCCTAACTACGAATTTCTAATGATTTCCCCCCCTTTAAATGCAGAAACTCTAAAGTTACTGATGGCCTTGTATATCTTTTATTTCTTTCTGTCAGTAAAAAGTTCCTTTTCAGAAGCAGCAGAACTGGATGACGTCCAAACTCTTGAGCCTGTATTTGTCAAACTTCTAAGATTTACACTTCATAATGCTCCAAAGCGAGCAATAAAACACATTTATCAAATGACTTCATTACTCCTGCTTACAGCAAAGTTTAAGAGCAAATTTCAAGTGATCGCATCATTAATCACGTTTTACTCGACGTTTGCCAAAAAAAAATTCTCACATTTTACTTGGTGATATCTTTTTCTGCAAAAAAATATAAATGTGAAATCCTCAATATCTCCACCAGCAATTAACAAAAATGGGATACATTTATGATATAAATATATAATGTAGGTAGGGATGAAATAGTTTGAAATTGATTGAAATGGAAGTAAAAATCAAACCCAAACTGAAGCAAGAAAGACATTCTGCTGTTGTTACACCAGAGAAAACGTATGATAAGTTGAATTAAGTGCCACGTTGACACGCTCAGACAATAAAATTAAAGTGGTACGACAACAAAAACACAATGAGATTTATTCTTGTTTATTACACGGCTTTGTTGAATACTCGATTCTGATTGGTCAATCACGGTGTTCTACGGTCTGTTATTTCTTTATAGCAGACGGTTGCTATGTATAACAGACGGTTGCTATGTATAACAGACCGTTGCTATGGCGCAGTTCTGATTTTGTGTGAAATAATTGATGTCTTAAGTAAGTAGCCGTGTAATAAGCGAGATAATTTACAGCGAGCCAGTCATTGTTGTGAAATAAACCTGACAGAGCGATGCATATAATCCCTTATTTGAAGCCCTGATAATCAAATACAAAGTGGTGTAACATCCTGACAAATCAAATACAAATAATAGAAGTCCTAAAAAAAGGTGATAACGTTTTTTTTTTTATCTTCAAGGCTGTGAGTATGAGTAAAAGTGAAGCATTTTTACTTTGAAATCCAAAATGTGACTTTCACCAGTTTGATAAATACGGGCTCAGATCAGTCTGCAGCTCCGGTTGTGATCTGATGAGGCGGGAGATCCTCCAGAGTCCAACTTTCTTTAGGTTCACATCCGACGCTCGTTGTTGTTTTTGACAGCCTCGTACAGCATGAGAATTTATTATAATGAACAAAAGCAGCTGAAGTCACCAAAAACACTTCAAGTGTGATTATATTTTTAATTCACCATCATCCAAGTTACAAACAGTTTAATTTCTTATCAACTTTGTTCCGGGTGCAAGAAATACATTCGTTTTAAGAAAACAAAATGCAGTTATCATTCTGGCAACGCTCCTTAAACCAGCACGGATTCTTTTCTTTCTTTCTATTAAGATGTCAAAAAAAAAACAACGTAATGACACACCACTGAACGAAGCCAGTAATTCATTTGTAAAGCATCTACTTTTATACAGTAAAGAGTTGGAGGACGATTTTGGTGTGTTCCCCTTTTTAAGAAGTGTTTTATGGTCACATGTCAGTTAGAAAATCATCAAGTAAAAGTGTATTCTGTAATTATAATGTGGGGAAAATGCTTCTGTCACTTGTCAGAGAAACAAAATGGATAAAAAAAAAAAAAATGTTTAAAGGTCGACGTGAAACTGAAGATGCACATAAAGAGAAAGATGAGATGGAAGTTTATTTTTTCTACTTTCGTTCCATTTTATAATTGACGTGAACTTTTTAGTGAGTCGGGCACTTTTATTACTGTTGCCTGTGTGTACCGATCTTATAACGAGTGCTGATGTGCAATCTGTAACAAGGTCAACAACTCATATAGAGACATTTCATCTAACTTATTAGATCACGGTCTGAAACTTTAGTCATGACAAATGTTGTATCCTTTATGATAACTTTATGAAGAACATACCGTAATGATTAAAATAACTAATCACGCCTGTACCTCAAATTAGATTTACGTTTAGCTTTGGAGACATTGAGAGAAAATTATCTGTTGATTTTTGCCTATAAATGTCAGCTTTTAGAAGCTTTAGTTTTGGGGTCATAAATGCAGAATTTGTGCAGAAGAACTTCTCATTTTGCCAAAAGCATCAAATAACTGGGATTACTGGTACATACTGGCCCTGCTCTCTCTCACACTCCCATAAATGGGTTCCAGATGGCTGGAGTTTACTGTCGGTTAAATTATTAAATGTTCTTTCAGGTACTTTCCTGCGATTGTTCAGATGTTGTGGGACTCCAATTAGATAATGCTCTTCAAACAAGGACTCATTAGCCGGTTCACCTTCTAATAACATCTGTTTAAACAAGCTGTTTTTAAAAAATCCCCTTAATGCAGAAAGGAAGCATCTTGATCACCACGGTGATTTTATATCATTTATGGGCTCAACTGGACTCTCAGTGCTCAAAGAATTAAGCTGAAGTTTTTCTACTGAAGCAGAACCAATACTTTTAGGATACTAGATTTGTTTTCTCTCATCACGGTGGATCCAACACACCAAGAATAGTAAAAACCCACTACAACCTCTTTAAGGCAAGATGAACCACCCTACCTGTTTTTAACAGTAAGGGGAGATTAATGTGCGTTTACGCCACCAGCCCTAAAATCATTCCACTGAACCTGGTGTGCATCTGTGTTCGGCACTGTGGCAGAAATCTGTTGGTTATAAAATGTTCAGTCCAACTAATCTGCATTCAAACAGGCACCACTGGATGTGAATGTGGCTCCTTCCATTTCTCTGTTGTACTGTTACTGTAGTATTGCTGTAACATAAATGTTTTCTAAGTTATTAAAAACCAACATCCCAGGCATCTCCTCAAAAAAAAACATTGTGTCTGACTTATTTTTATTCCTGAAATGATGAGTTGATAAATCATTTTCATTTTCATTTTTTAAGCGACTCGAGATAACTTTTGTTATGATTTGACGCTATATAAAAATAAATTGAATTGAATTGAATTGGATTTATTCAAATTCTGAAACTGAATCCCAGCCGATCATAACCTCTGCCAAAATAGTCAAAACTAGAGATTTTATGTTATATATATATTGTATATATTATTATATATTATATATATACATCTCCGTTTTATATTGTCATTTTGACCATGGTCTATAAGGGAAAAAAACTAGCCAATTCATTTAATTTCATCTTAATGTTCACATATAAATGTTAATAAATTAAATGTCTTTGTCAATTAATTTTTCTTAATAAATAATTAAAATTAAATCAAATATATCTGTCTATATTATTATTATTATTATTATTATTATTATTCATTTATGTATTATGTATTGCATATGTTTTATAATTTCCTTATTTCAATTGTCACTATTATTTAGATTTTTCTTGTAAATACTCTTTCTCCTAACATTACTTTTTTGTCCAATTAGATTTTTTTTTTATATTAATCATCTTAATTTTTAAATGTAAATGTGAATAAATTAAATGTCTTTCACTATAACTTGTTAAAATTACATCAAATATATCTGGCTATATTATTTTTTTTGTTATTGTTCACTTATTTATTATCTGCATGTGTTTAATAATTTCCTAATTTCAACTGTCACTATTATTTAGATTTTTCCTTTAAGTACTCTTTCCCCAAACGTTACAGTTTTGTCCGTTTTAATTTCTTTTTTTTTAACTACAACAAGAGCATGAATATGCTGCCCTCTTGTGGCCACAGTGTGCAACTACACTTGCATTTCATGAGGGTGTCATTACACAGTGTGACCACCATAAACTCATGATTATTATTGGTGAGCAGCCAAAGTAAGATTAAGTAAAGGCAGATTAAATTCTAAATGTTTTTAAAAATGCGACTATAATTGTGTAGGCTCTTTTTGTTTCTATATATTATTTGAGTGAGTTCAAATATTATATAATATATTAATATAATATTATTAATATATTATATATAATTATATATGTATATTATATATATATATATATTTTATAATATATATATATTATATTATATATATATTATATTATATATAATCATATATATAATCTATTATATATAGATTATGTATATAATCTATATATAATATTATAGATTATATATTATATATATATTATTATATAGAATATATCTATATATGTACAGACGTAGGCAAAGTTGTTGGTAACGTTCCGTTAAAGAGAGAAAAACCCACAATCAACAATCATTTTTGTCTAGGCCAGTTTCATTAGTTTGTTTTTTTAAATGATTCTGTTGAACCATAATTCAAAAACAATATCTGATTGTCATTAGTTAATTTTCAGTGAATTTTTATTTATTATTACTTTTGTCAGTTTCAAGTTATTTCAGTGACCATTGTGGGTTTTTCTCTCTTTAACGGAACGTTACCAACAACTTTGCCTACGTCTGTATATATATATATATATATATATTATTATATACCTTACTGTACTACTTTATTTGACAGGTGGCAGGTGCTATTTTCATTCCCTGTATGTAATATAATGTAATGTGTAATACTTAATATATGTAATATAATTAAATAAAATATATAAAATGTAATATAAATTATATTAAATTATAATATGTAATATAAATCATATAAAGAAGAAAAACAATGATTTTAAAAATGTATTTCAAGATTTAAGATATTTATTGTTTATTATTTACTCCTGGTTAAATAAAGTACAATATTCAACACTTCTGATAGATAGATAGATAGATAGATAGATAGATATATAGATAGATAGATAGATAGATAGATAGATAGATAGATAGATATATAGATAGATAGATAGATAGATAGATAGATAGATAGATAGATAGATAGATAGTAACTTTATTGATCCCGAGGGAAATTCAAGTTTCCAGCATCACAGTTCCATAGTGCAAAACATGTTAGGGGAAAAAGGCAGGAAAAACGTTAATAATGCAAAGTACAAAAAAATTTACCAGATATAAAAATACAAGGAGATGAAGAAAACTGTTAAAAGTAAATATAGTTCAGAGTAACAGCTGTGATACACGACTAAATGATAAAATGGAAAATGGAAACTAATTTTCATTATTAATGTATGTAATGTTGGAAATGCATGTAAACACAATAATAGCAAGTCAAACTTTAAGGTAAACCCATTAAAAACAGACAGGGGGTGTAGTTACACGATGTGACCACTGGAGGGCACCAAGCAGCGTCAAGTTAGACATTTCCGGTAATGCGCGGTGACGTAGACACGCTCTGTACGTAATGATCACGTGATTTTTTTTTTTTTTTTGACGCGTTGCTTCGATGCATCTTCTCGCGATATTTCAGCTGCAAAAAGCTCGACAGCGACCGTGAGGAGGAGTTCACATCACTGCTTCATCAACAGCCTGATAACTGGTGTTGTTTGGAAGCTTCTGTGGCTCCAAACAGGTCACACAGCTCCTCGTCTTCTCATCCAGCGGGTCAGCAGACGTTACCGATGGTTCTCCTGAAAGACCTCCGTCCTCCCACCGAGGGAGTCCGGCATGAACAAGCCGAGACCACCGCGGTGCTGGACGGCCTGAAGCTCGGCTGCGGGACGCTCTACGTCACCGAGACGTGAGTCAACCACGTGGCCTCTGTTATTATCCCTTAAACCACCTGTCTCCTGTGTTATATTAATGTTAAATACAGACATAGTGTTCAATAATACTAATATATAGAAGGTGTTATAAAACATGATCGTCCACAACACGACCACTCCTCGTGCTAACCACTTCCGGAGCAGGCACTTTCAAAATAAAAATCATTCTTTTGGTTGGAAAAACAAATAAATAGTCAGATAGTACTGTAAAAGAAAATACTGTGTTACAAGTAAAAGTCCTGCACTGAAAATATCAATAAAACTAATTAAGTATAATCAGGAAAATGTACTTAACCTCTTAAGCCCCTGTAGGGCGCTGGAAGGTGTGGTTCTCCTAGACAGACATACCCAAAATAAATCAAGAATAGCTCCACAACTACTGGGTCTATATGCATGATTTTGGTCTCTATGGATAGGTAAGACCTCAGAGAATTCATCCCCAGTGTCAGTAACATTGTGACTGTTACTATGCCTGAGTAAATTGTGATGAACCAAAGGAAAAATGTACATTTTTATCCTCACCTTAAAATGTTTTCTACATTAGACAGTGGATAACACCATTATATTAATGATGCTTTGCACAGAGATGCCACTGAATTCATTCAGCAACTCATTGACTACAACTGTGCCAAAGCAGATATAAATAACACAAAGCACATAGATTCTACAAAGGTTTTAGTCAGGATAGGACCAGGAGGACTCTCCATTTGGCACACTTGGATACCCAAAGTGTGCCAAATGGGGTTTCTTCCTCTTGAAAGGGAATCTGGCTCTAAAATACTACTGATATCCACTACAGGAGGCTATGTGACCACAATGGAGCCTTTGGCCATGACATTTACCCTGTGCATCATCACATTCTACCATTGTGCATCATCACATACTACCATTGTGCATCATCACATACTACCATTGTGCATCATCACATTCTACCATTGTGCATCATCACATACTACCATTGTGCATCATCACATACTACCATTGTGCATCATCACATTCTACCATTGTGCATCATCACATTCTACCATTGTGCATCATCACATTCTACCATTGTGCATCATCACATACTACCATTGTGCATCATCACATTCTACCATTGTGCATCATCACATACTACCATTGTGCACGGTATAAAATCAATAAAAAACAACTAAATTGTATAATTTTGACTCCAAATGGAGACATTTTATTATAATAATGAAATATTATCAAGTAAAACTTAGATAATAACAAATAAGATCAATAACTATGTAAATATGATAACAAAAAAGAATTAAAAGTAAAGTATGTACATTCAATATAAAGACGGTCAAAAATATTATAAAGTAAAAAATACAATTTCTCGTGCGTTGATTTTGTAACTAAAATATTGAAATCATTGCCAAACAAACATTGTTTGGACAAAATCCACTTGGAGAGTTTTTTAGTAGCCTTAAGGCCTCGTCTTTTAGAAACTATTTGGAGAAAAGACCACCACGGCATTTTGAGAAGTTTTAAGTTTTAGGCAGTGTTTTAACACACAGCTCAGCCAAACCCGGTACCGAGTCAGTCGGGTAAAAGAGGCTAAAGTAAGTAAACATAAAAGTAAACTACTCCCCCCAAAAAAAACTCAAAATTATTACAAATAATTAAAAGGAAATGCAGCAAATCTTCACCTTATTTTACAAGCTCTTTGTATGTTTTGTATGTAAAAATATTAATTTGTAAAGTAACTAAAGCTGCCAGATAAATGTGGTGCAGTAAAACGTACAGTATTTCCCTCTGAGATGTAGTGGAGTAGGAGTTTAAAGTTGCATGAAAACAAAATACTCTAGCCAATTACAAGTACCTCAAAATTGCACTGAAGCATTTGAGTGTTGTTCCACCACTGAATAAGAAGTCTTTATTTTAATATTGATCACTAAATGTATCCTAACGTACCTTACATTATGTGTTTGCACCCTTTATGAACCAACAACTATCAGCTTTGTGTGTGTTTTCTTTCCGCAGGCGCCTGTCGTGGTTCGACGGCTCGGGAATGGGTTTCTGTCTGGAGTATCCCACCATCGGCCTGCACGCCATCTCCAGAGATGTCAGCGCTTACCCACAGGAGCACCTGTACGTCATGGTCAACGGCAAACTCTCGGGTGAGCGTGATGCAAAGTAAAAGAAGATATTTTAACCATGCTGTGGTGGTCTTTTATCCAAATAGTTTCTAAAAGATGAGGCCTTAACGCTACTAAAACAACACTCCAAGCGTATTTTGTTCCAATATTTATGACCGTTTTTATATTGAATGTGAATACTTGACTTTGGATTATTTTTTTATCTTATTGTGTTGTGTCGTGTTGGACTTGAGTTGGCCATGTTATGATTTGAGCATATTTTTTTATGCTAAATGCAGTACCTGTGAGGGTTTCTGGACAATATTTATCATAGTTTTATGTTGTTAATTGATTTCCAATAATAAATATATACATACGTTTGCATAAAGCAGCATATTTGTCCACTCCCATGTTGATAAGAGTATTAAATACTTGACAAATCTCCCTTTACGGCACATTTTGAACAGATAAAAAATGATAAATATAAATGATAATATATATTTTAATGAACTGACAGCCCTACTTTTAATGTCATCAAACAAAGGGAAATGCTCTCCCCTCGTCCTAAAATGGTGCTAAATCGATGCTAGAGTACTTCCTTGTTTATGAATGAAGCGGTACAGTTGAAGCAGTGGCGCCGTGTGTTTGTGTGACGGTCATCCCTGCAAACTCCACCCCAAAAGTTCCTGTACTTTCAGAAAGTATTACCCCCTGACCAGGGCTTTTTGGGGGGGTAAAAAAGACCCCATAAAATGCCCCCAGATTTTGATTGAGACCCTGGTCTATGCAGTCGAAACGCAACGAGTTCCTCAAAAGGTTCCTAGTTCCTGCGGTCGAAAAAGATGCTTAACTGCATTTGTGTCACTCATATGTTTTCCCCCCTCAATCCTCACAGGCGACAATGAGGCTGAAATGGCAGAGAAAGCCGCTGATGATGATGACGAAGACGCCAGCAGTGACGGCAGCGGTGATGATGATGATGAAGAGGGAGCGATCACAGAGATTCGGTTTGTTCCCAGCGACAAGGTGGCATGTGAGTGATCGCACTGAGGATGAGGGTCGGACTGATTCTGGTCCTTTTACTGGGTCGTATTTTCATCAGATCAGTTTTGATAACATTTTAACGACGAGGTCGCAGCTCAACGAGTAAACCTCATGAGTGGTCAGACAGATTTTAAACAGCATTAACCATTATTATCAAAACCACAGATCCTAAAATATTAACAAAGATAAATGTTAAAGTTAAAGTCCAACATTGACACCAGGTTAGAACTTAACTTTTCTTTCTGAAATATGAAATATCTGGAGTGTTTCTCTTACAGTAAACAAATATTATTCTGCTTTAAAAACTACAAAACCTATGAGACGTGTTTTAGTTTCCTTTGATGCGTGCATATTTTTTATGCTGAAGGCCTCATTTGTGTGTGTGTGTGTGTTTTCCTGCAGTGGACTCCATGTTCTCAGCGATGTGTGAGTGCCAGGCGCTGCACCCCGACCCGGAGGACGACGACTCCGACAACGACTTCGAAGGAGAGGAGTACAACGTAGAGGAGGCCGGTGAGGAAGCACAAATACAAACACACAGCGAGCAACTGGTCAACGGTGTTAAAAGAAATTAGGGATGCACCGATACCACCTTTTTCAGACCGAGTACAAGTACTTACATTTGGGTACTCGCCGTTACCGAGTATCGATACGAGTACTTCTCTGTGCCAAAAGACCCTCGTTAACAGCCAGCTGGAGGGTGTGAGCGACACACGGCAGGCTGGGGAGTCCCGCATACGAGGCGGTGCGCCGCGACCGGCTCTAGGACGGCTTGGAAAGGCTCGGGTAATCAGATGCCTGCCTCCCTGCTCGTACTCTAGCCTTGGCGTGCACCAGCCTGAACTCAAAGCACGTCACCGCCACACGTTTCCTGGAGAATGGAAGAGAAAGCTCAGCCCTGCAGTAGCACTGCCGCGGTTACTTGTCATGAGGTAGCGTTGTTGCGTTGAGGTCCTCTCTCCGCTCTGTGTCTGTGAAGTAGTTACGATGCGGCGGTGCTCGTGCATGTGTGTGTGTGTGGGGTGCGTTGCCTTGGAAGGAGCCCCGAGGGGAGGAGGGGGGGGGTTTAGACGGAGCTCCTTAGGCGATGCTACTTTCAAATCATGCTAGCTTTCCAACATCGTCGACCCTATCTTTGAGTCAGTAACACATTCTCAGCCTAGCTGACCAAACGCATAGTTCAAGGTATGCTTAATTCTCTCTACAGCCAGGAGAAATAATAAAGTTATGACTAAAACATTGACTACATTTATTAAGACTGAGTTCCACTGACTAAATGGTGATTAAAACAAAACATAAAAAGACTAAAATGTGACTTTAAACCAACTAAGCAACTAAAACTACATTTAAAATTCTTGTCAAAATGAACACTGAACAGATATTTGAGTCGTGTCTCTCTTCTTTCCTTCTTTCTCTCTTCCCTTTTACATTTTGGAGAAGCAGGTTTTCACCTGACAGAATAATATAACACGCTGTGGACTGAATATAATTAATATAAAATGTTTTCCTTCTGTCTCTTGTTTGTCTCCCTGGTTGTCCGGATTCTTTGGTTGCAGAAGCAGGTAAGACATCCAGCATTCATCACTGCACATATAGACAACTAAACGCCTTCTGTTGAACCTTTACAGAATAAATTGTGTCTGTTGGGAATCAAAACACTCAAAAGTGTGGAAAGTTGGCGCTGAATGTTTTTTCAGATCCTTAGTTTTTAGGTGAAAAAAAATACTTTTACTATTTTGCCAGATGCAAAGCCCAAAAATAGTTTGTCTACTTTTATATGTAGTTACTGTATATCACTAATTTTTTAAAATCTTTATCTGGCTTTTTTTACTTTTGTTTTATTGATACTGTGATTTTAAATTGTAGAATATAAATAGAATATTCTGTAACTCTTTACTTTAACCCGCCTATTTAATGTTTATGAGCAGTGTATAAACATTTAATAAATGCTACATTATAATGGAGGTAATATAGTAATGCAGAAACCTACGTCAGTCTCACATTGATAAAACCTTTAGAAGGGCTTTAAGGGAAAATAGCATTTTGATACTAAAACATACATACGTCGACTAAAATTTGAATGTTTGGATTTGACTACATAAGGAACACCACGGTGAAGCTACAGAATGATATAAAAACCTAAAAAAAACAATGGACCTGCCTCTTAATAATAGTGCTTTATCAATGCTAAATCACTGTATTCTTCTATACCAAGCACATTGCTGCTGTTAAAGCTGTTCTGTCTCTCTGCTCCACCACCCAGAGCACGGCCACGCTGACATCCCGACCTTCTACACCTGTGATGAGGGTCTGTCGGCGCTCACGCAGGAGGGCCAGGCCACACTGGAGAGGCTGGAGGGGATGTTAGCCCAGTCCGTCGCTCAGCAGTACCACATGGCCGGCGTCCGAACCGCAGAAACCAACCCCGAATTTGAAGGTTTGATTCAAACACGCACACGCACGCACACACACACAGCAGCTAAAGATAAAATCATATTGATAATTAGGGCTGTCCTCGACCAAAGAAATTCGTTGATTTATTTTAGTTTCTCCACAAAGAATCACCACTTTAAATCTTGTGTTTACCAGAGATATAGTCTCAGAGCATTTCTAATTAGTTTGAAGATTAATAAGGATTTTCTCACATTGAAACTATAACTTATAGTTATGATAGTTGTACTACAAGCAATGTAGACGAGGGCTATTCAGACATATTCATATCCATAAGTAGCCACAAGGGGGCATCATCCTTCCTCTCCAGTCAATCACCTGCTGGTAAACTAAAGATTGGTGCATCTCTAGTTCTGTTTATGGGATGTTGTTAAGTTGAGTGTGTTTGTCGTTGTTGACAGACGGTATGGAGGTGGATGCAGCAGCGATGGAGGCCGGTCAGTTTGAGGACGCAGACGTCGAGCACTGGTAACAACAACCGTGACACTTAACGTGAAATAAAACAATTTGATTAGCAGAAACATAATAAACTCAAAATGATGATACAACCTCAAAAACATCTTTGTCAATAAAGGGGAGAAACCCCATGTGAATAAGGTAAACTTTTAAACTAGTAGTTATCACCATGAAACTTCCTCGGTTCATTACTTACATTAGGACAGTTATTTTTTGTAGTTATGAAATGAAATCTGAACATTGGATGAAGCCAGGTTCCAAATTGTTGTTTAATTTTGTTGACGTATTAGTTAAAGGATATCTCTTTTTATCACTCCATAAATCAGAAAATAATGTCAAAAACCATTAAAAAAACAATAATCGCCATGTTTTTAGGAATAAAATGTTGTATAAATCAGGCTATGAATGATTTATGAACAAACCCCTCTATAATAACCTTCAGAATATAAAGAGGAATGAAACTGGAAGTTTTGGTGTATGGAAGTGCTGCTGAAGTGGAGATTTCTGGCTCAGAGTATGAGAAAAAAACGAATTTTGAGAAAACGGCCTTTAAAGATATTGATTGTAAAATCCACTACAGGTGAATAGGGTAAAAGAGTTTAACTTATAGTTGACACCATGAAACTTCCCCAGTTAATTACTTACATTATGACAGTTATTTTTTGTATTACACGTTTTAAGAAATGTTATGTTTAAATATGCAAATGAGGCTTTATCTGATGGTAACTTATGGTGAATTTAGGAGAAATCTACAGACGCAAATAGACAAAGTAGTAAAATAAACACCTATATGTGTATTTTGGATGTTTTCTTTCCACTAGTCTGACAGAAGACGACGTTATGGAAGCAAAATAGCCCAAAATCTCAAAATTGACCAGTAGTAGTCTGTTTCATTCATGTGTTATCTGATTGTTTCTGTAGATGGAAGTCATCTCAGCGGCCAATGAAAGCACCAGTGTTGCATCATGGGATTGGAGGAGAGGACAGCAGCACTTGTTTAAAGACTCAAAGCTCTTACTCGTACTCTCTCTTGTCAAACAAAGCTTTTCCCATGTAAGTCATCTCACTAGTCTTTCGTAGCTTCCTACAAGTTCTCTTGTTGCATTGTGTTGTTGTTTTTTCTGCTCACCTTCATCTCTTCTAATTTTGTCATTTAAGTCATATGAATAAAGTCAGCTACTGTAGACTATTGAGATGCAGTCCAAGATCCTATTGTTGACTAAAAACAAAAGTTTCTGTTTTGTACCTAACGAGCAATTTAATATCTGATTTTCCTGGTGCCGAAAATTAATGTCTTTGTATGAAATTGTCAATAAATGCATAGTTTTTGTATGAGTTTTTGTTTTTGTTTCATTTTTTTATAATTAAACTGAGGTTTAAAAGCTCCCCTACACATTGTTTGTAATCTTAATATAATATGAGGGGGGTCGTAAACCTAAAGTTTTGGTTTTACAGCGCATTGTTTATGTTTTGAAACTGAACTGCAATCACATTTAAAACCTTACCAGTGAGCTGGTAGGACATCTGGAGATTTTAACTCACACAAAGAAGACATTTCTTCACCTCTAATGGTAACTCTTCATGCAAATAGTTTTGATTTTATTTGCCTGGGTCTTCAAATGTTTGCCTCTCAGACTACTGCCTCCACTATAATACAATGTGACTGCTATTTTGTTTGTGGCACTCACAGTATTGAAAAATTAGATTACAAAAACTCAATATCTCTTGTCGGAAACCATGTCCCCGATCATCAAAACAGTTTTTATTTGGTACTACCTTTTCTTTATAGAAGTAATACCTGTGAAAATTATAAAAACTTTTACAGAATAAATGTATATCCATCATTTCCTTATGTTTGACATATCCCCTTTATTTGTCCTCCTTAGCTTCTTCATGTTTTTTGTGTCTTTTTTTTTGTTGCTCCAAATGCGTTAAATCTTATTTCAACACGTTATGATTCTATGGTGTTTTATGCTGCAGGAGTATTGGGTTTAATATGGAGGACGGAACCTGCCAAAATCACAAATAAATAAATAAGCGTGTCATTAAATGTAGCAAAAATAATATTAAAAATAAATGTAGCTATTAATTAATTGATAAAATGTGACGTAAATTAATATTTTAAAAAAACAAATACACAATTTAATAAGTTTGGGGAAATAAATATGGGGTAAAATGCAAAAGGAAAATTGTGCAGAAATAAATATATAAACAAATGCATAAATACATATATACATTTAAAAAATAAATATAAAATAATAAAATATAAATGCAAAAATAAATCAATAGATTACACTCAAAAATAAATATTAAAAATAAATAAATACATTTTCAAATTAATAAAAATACATAAATAAAATGGAAAATTAAACAAAAGTAAATAACTAAGGGAATTAATACAAAGATAAATAAATAAAGAAGCAAATTAATACAGAATTATCAATTTACGTCTCATTTTATCAATTACTTAATGGCTCGATTTATTTTAATATTATTTTTGCTAGATTTATTTATTTATTTATAGAGTCATTTATTTGTTTATTGATGGTTTTTTGATTTTGGCAGGTTCTGTCCTCCATATATCTATCTATATATAATCATTTCAGTCCTTCTGGGCACCATTTAGACAAAAAAAAGTTAACCAATCAATGTTATTTTAAAATGGGCTCCAACAAAACAGTAATTTCACAGTTTAATCTGCCGTTTTTTTTTTTACAGAGAATTCAAAGGCACCAATTATATCTGTGCAGAAACTAACAGACCTGTGTACAGTACAATCCTACACTGTGCTTGGCTCTGGAATCTCACATTAAATAGAAACATGAATTATACAGATATCATTTCTCTGTTAAGAAAAGTGTTAGACAAATAAAGTTTATTGTCATTATTATATTATTATCATCATTATAAATGTTTCAGTTGATTAATTAGTGAATTAGCTTAAGTAGATTGTTCCATTACAGAAAAAAAACATGGTAACTTATTGCAACTACAATATTTGTTTTGACTTGACATTGACATGCTGTCATCTGCTCTAAAAGTCATGCAAGTACAAGGCAAACCTTCTTTTGTTAGTTATAATCATTGGCGACAGATATTTGACGTTTCCAATGTATCGTTTGTAGAGGTGATATTCGCTCTAAAAACAACTAAAGTGTTGAAAGGTTTTAAATCAGATGAGTGTAAACTGAAAGGAACTCAAGCATAGCAATGATTCTTGACCATCCACCTCGTAAAGTAAAAACTTGGTCCCACATTGTCTTGTTTATGAGATCTATCTTAGAAAAAACACTAAAATCAGTTTCCTGTTTAGCTTCTAAGATGTGCTCTTGAGGTCTTGAAGTATTTAAAAAGAAAAAAAAAAGTGCATATCAGTACTGTTCTTCTTTTTTCTAACTTGTGGTGACTGAAATCAGCAGTTAACAGTCTGTCAGTGACGACATCCCCACGTGTGCTCTGGGTCTGAAACGCTGCCCGCCTGGCGATGCTCATGTCCTCTTTTTGGTCTCCAGGGGGAGATCAAGGGACGGTGATTTCCTCAACAGCAGAGGGACGAGTTTATCAAACAGCAGCACTGAGCTCATCATACCTAGACCAACAGAAAGAAGTGATGAAGAAAACCAACAAGTGCATTTTAATATTTAGAGAAGATTCAGTTTGCTTTAAAGAACAAACTCGATTTTATAGAAACTGGCAGATTTTAAAGAACATTGTAGTCAAGACAATTTTCAGATTTGTAATATTTTTAGATATCATAAATGTGAAAGAATGTGAATGAGTGACGTTATACATGGAAGTACATTTACTCAAGTACTGTACTTAAATCCAACTTTACTGGAAATGTACTTGAGCATTTTTATGCTACTACATCTCAGAGGGAAATACTGCACTTTTTACTCCACAACATTTAGTTCACAGCTTTAGTTACTTTGCAGATTTAGATATTAATACAAACTATAAATCACCTAATACATTATGATGTATTATTATATATTAAACCACCCAGCAGTATATAAAGTCATTAAAATGAGATCCACCTTTCCCAGCTGCAACATAAAGTGATGAACACATTAATGCATCAATAATTGTAATCCAATAATATAAAATATATTATTATGAAATGGGCCATTCTGCATAATGAGTACTTTTGGTACTTTAAGTATATTTTGATGCTGATACTTTTATACTTTTGCTAAAGTAAACCAGGACTATTACTTGTAACAGAGTGTTCTTACATTGTAGTATTGCTACTTTTACTCAAGTAAAAGATGTCCGTACTTCTTCCACCACTGGTTATGTGTATATGAACTTTACTGCTCAATAAAATAGGTTTAAAACGCGCAGTATGTCGCTCTGATATGTAGTGGAGTATTAAGTATTATGTTACTTAAAATAATTCAGTTCAATTCAATTCAATTCAATTTATTTTTATATAGCGTCAAATCATAACAGAAGTTATCTCGAGACACTTTATATAGAGAGCAGGTCTAAGACCGTACACCATGGTTTGTGTAATAATAATACAAATATTATTTTTATTATTATAGGGAAATATTTATATTTATAAATGTAATTAAAAAGAGAATAGTCTGAACTTAGAGTTTTGTATTATTAAACATTATTAAACATTTGCTTAACCTTCTATTAGCTTACATAAAGTCGATGTCATGTCAGTTGTCTTCTGGTGTTTTACCTCCAAAATCATCAGATTGTTTTTTAGCATAGAGGCCTTTTTTTAGGAAACTGAAATCAATTATTTTTAAAGACTTTTTAAGACTTGCAGATACCCTGATATCTGTTATGGAGGACGTAATCTGCCAAAATAAATAAATAAATGACTCGATAAATATATAAATATGTCATTAAATGTAGCAAAAATAATATTGAAAATAAATGTAGCTATTAATTAATTGATAAAATGTGACATAAATGGGTATTTAAAAAAAGAAAACATAAATAAATAAGTTTGGGGAAATAAATAATGGGTGAAATGCAAAGGGAAAAAAGATCATGAATAAATAAATAAATAAATGCATAGATACATATATACAATGCAAAATAATTATAAGATAAATAAAAAATAAATGCAAAAATAAACAAATTTAGAAATTAATAAAAATAAATACATAAATAAAAGGGAAAATTAAACAGAAGAGTAAATAACTAAGGGAATTGAGACAAAGATAAATAAATAAAAAAGCAAATTAAAACAGAAATATCAATTTTTGTCACATTTTTATCAATTAATTGAATTTATTTTTAATACATTTATTGACATATTTATTTACTTATTGAGTCATTTATTTATTTTGGATTTTGGCAGTGGGTCTTACCCAGCAGCGGGCTCAGCCAGTAGACCAGGCAGTACTCCAGGAAGGAGTTTCCACTGCAGGGGAACTGTGTGGAGAAGGCCAACGCTGGGTTAAACACTGCTCCAGTCACCCTGCCACCTGGACACACACAAACACACATTCAGGAGTTTTTACCAAAACTGCAGCCACTGTTCATTTGTTTACAACTCCTAAACAAACAAGTTGAACGTGCTCTTAAATTCTTGGTAGATGGAGATTAATGTTTTATGTTCACCAAGTTCAAACAGCTGTGAAATGTAATAAGAGGACATGAGACTACTATTAATAATATCATAGTCATTCTGTACAGGTTTTTCCTTATGAAGTATGTTCACTTTGAAAAAGCCACAAAGGTGTCAGCATGCTTAGGCTGCTACATTTGGTTTCCCGTTAGTGCAAAACAGGAAATTACATTAATTTATGGTATAGTAGGTGCAAAGTGTATGCTTAGTAGGCCTATGTATTATATATTTGTGCGGCTGTAGCTCAGTGGGTAGAGCGGGTCGTCTCTAAAGATGGGTGAAATGCAAAGGTCATGTGTACCTGTATGTATACGACGAATCTAATACAGTTTAAGTTATTGTATGTAACGATCAGTTAGTCTTCAGATGGTGAGTTCTGAGAGGGAAGATAGATATCTGTGAGATTCAACAGTGTCATTACAAGGTGTTGCACATCAGGCTCTCCTCTATGAGACACAGGGAGATTCGGGCCAATCATACTTATGTCGGTACAAAACGGAATATGCCGCTGCAGAGAGTTAAATGCTGTGAATTAATAAATGTAGATCAGACAGGCTGTATGTATACCTGCCTCTGCAGACTCGTGCCAATATTGGAATTTACAGTAAAACTATCAGGTGTCTACATAAAAACACACATTGTCATTTCAGACTATCCAAAGATAGATTATAGTGAAAAAATACGACGTTTATCAGATCTATCTTCCACAATGATAACCGGTTAATGTTTCGAAGATTTTATGCTGAATAATAATTAATATGCCATACCTATGCCTAGTTAATGTTCCCCGAAGTGGAGTTTTATTAATATGTGATCGCGTTTTATTATTAAACATGCCAATAATAATAATACAAGTATTATTTGAAGATGCTGCTGGTGTGTCTGTTCACCTGTCTGTCTGAAGGTGCAGGTCATGACCCGCCCTACTCTGCCTCTGATTGGCTAGTAGCCTACTCGTTCCCTTATTGGTTAGGTTTAAGCCAATCAGAGGCAGAGTAGGACGGAAGTGAATCGCACCTGGGTCAGAACAAAAAATCAACAACAATGCAACTAAATGAAGGACAGGTTAGCATTATTGTAACTTAACTCAGTAGGCTGAATGGACTGGTTATATTATGCTTTGAGAATGCAGATTGAGGAGGACTGCGGTGCAGACAGGTGAGTACAACAACAAACTCACTGAACTCATTTCCTGCAGTCTCTCCTTTGCTTGCGTGTTTGTGGGCTGCATCATCTGTGGAGTTTATATTGTTGTTTTATAGGTCTACATCTCTATGTTTTTGCCATGGTGATCTTTAATTCTGCTGTTGATTATATAAGAAGCGTCAGGTTATTTAATTCATGTGGCTTAATATTGCTTGTTGCGCCCGTCCATATAGGCCTATACGTGCCCATATACATTTATTTATTATCAGTCATTTTTGTTTAATTGTCTGAGTTAGGGTGAATTATCCTAATATGGGACATTTTAGCACCACTCCGAAATCCCCAGGATGTGTCCTAATCTAATACAAAAAAAAATAAAATGCAGAAATCACACTCATAAAAGAAATGATGGACATATCAGTACACTAATGCCAAGTTTTCTCAGACAAATCTGGATTTTCTAATGTGGGACAGTCATGTCAGCGATGTGGGACACTGAAAGGTCTGTCAAAAGGCCTAAATCACCTTAATTAATGTAGGAAACACTCAAGGCTAAATGTGCAATCACATGTTCAGTAAATTTACCACTTACAATGTTAATGCTTTTACAAAACCTAGACGTGTGTGTGTGTGTGTGTGTGTGTGTGTGTGTGGATTACTTCATCTATATCACCTGAGTAGCAGCAATCAACGGTTACCAAGGAAACCTTTGCTCTTAACTGCTTTGATGTTACTGCTAAAATGATCTCCAGTTAGACAGAGTTTTACATGGACTCAAAGAGAGAAACAGCTACCGAACAAGTGGCTCTCCAACAAAAATCGTGAGGCCTATAACTTAGATTCTTTAAGAGAGGGCTAAGGACCCTTAGATGAAGATATTGTGCGAAATTTGTGTGTGTAGTGTTAAAAATGTGGCCTCAGCGGCAGTTTCTTAAAGATACTTAAAACCAGTATCGTTTAATCTCTTCCATAAAAATGTGACAAATTTAATATGGGCCCCTATGGGAGCGTAGCCTGGAGTTGCTGTCACTTCCAGTCATTTATCGCTAAATGTGTAAGTCCGACTGATTCCATAGCTACATGACTGCGACCAGCACATTTCCAACATTTCTGTGAAGAAATTATGTATGAAGAGAGAAAATTGTGAAAATGGTAGCGAGTTTAAAATATTTTTTTAATGAGATTTTAAAGCTGCTCCACACTCTAACTCTGATGGCCTCACACTAAGGAGCGCAATACACACTAATGTAAAAGTCTGAGAAGGGCACTTTTACCAAGCTCCAAACAAGGTTAAATATTTAAAAAAGTACAAATGGGATATTAAAACTTGAATAATAGCCAAAGTCTACAGAAGATGTGGAACATTTCACAGTTTGAATGGAGTTTCTAGGTGAAAGTATGAATGAGCAGTGAAGAGTTGAAAATGCTTGAAAATGTTTACATTTTCTTCCATTCATTTCAATGGAGAATTTTTGATGAATTATGGTTAATAATTCTGAAAATATGAAAGTTAGCAATGAGAAAAGTAATAGCGCACCATTCATAATTGAGCTGCACGTTTTGATGTTTGAAATGAGTTTCTATGTTGAAAAATGTGGAACGAGTAGCGTTGCAAAAAAAGGGTGAGGAAAAATAATAATACTAATTTTTTTTATAGTAGAATAGAGTCAGCGTCATACCTGAGTAAACAGCTGTTGCGATGACCGCAGCTACCAGGTGCACGCGGTATTTCTCCTCCACCGAGCGCGTGTGCGTTATAGCAGTCTGAACCGCAAAAGCGCACGCGAGCTCCACAGCAGCGGCCTCGTGCAGTGGAGCGTGAATGGAGCTGATGCACCGGTAACCGAGCAGCTTGTGCCGCACGTGCAGTCCCGACAACCCGACACCCCAGATTACCTGTACCGCGGCTCGCGCAGCGGCGGCCGCAGCAAACTGGCACGCGATCCTCCGCAGGGCGCATCTGCAGGTGAACCTCGCGTGGTACGCGTGCTCGAGCGCAAAAGAGGGGTTTCCGGTGGCCCCGCTGAAGGTGAGCGCGTGCACCACGGACGCCAGGTACGTCAAGGTGAGCGCGAGGCGAGGCTCGATCCCGCCCACCTCGGACAGCAGCTTGAGCTCGTGCGTGCAGCAGCACAGCTGGAAGGTGGACACGAGCTCCACCGCGTATACAGAGAGCCCGGTGTCCGCGAGGGCCCTGCTCATCACCCTGCGGGTCGCGTGGCTCAGCAAGACGATCCCCGCGAGCACCGACAGAGACACCGACACGTCTGCAGGCATGTTGGCGGCTGGTCTGCGCTCTCTGTCCGGGGACTGTCTCTGGTCTCTGGACTCTGGTCTCTGGTTTCTGGTTTCTGGACTCTGGCTCCTGGTTTCTGGACTCTGGTTTCTGGACTCTGGTCTCTGGACTCTGGTTTCTGGTTTCTGGACTCTGGTCTCTGGACTCTGGTTTCTGGTCTCTGGTCTCTGGACTCTGGACTCTGGTCTCTGGATTCTGGTGTCTGTGGTCTCTGGTCTCTGGACTCTGGTCTCTGGATCTCTGGTCTCTGGGTCTCTGGTCTCTGGATCTCTGGTCTCTGGTCTCTGGATCTCTGGTCTCTGGTCTCTGGATCTCTTGTCTCTGGTCTCTGGTCTCTGGATCTCTGGTTTCTGGTTTCTGGTTTCTGGTTTCTGGTTTCTGGTTTCTGGTCTCTGGTCTCTGGATCTCTGGTCTCTGGTCTCTGGGTCTCTGGTCTCTGGTCCCTGGATCTCTGGTCTCTGGTCTCTGGTCTCTGGTCTCTGGTCTCTGGTCTCTGGTCTCTGGTCTCTGGTCTTTCTCTCTATTGCTGGATCTTTCTTCCTCTGGCCGATGGAAGCCTCTGCTGCTGCTGCTGCTGCTGCTCTATCCCGGAGGATGCGCTGTTCAACCGGGAGCAAATGAGCTGCAGTCACGGTAGATCACATGGTGCGGAAGAGAGGAAGTGAGCAGTTTTCCTCCTCCTCTCCCTTTAACCCTCTTCTCTTTTCACATCAGAGAGAGAGGGAGAGAGAGAGGGAGAGAGAGAGACAGAGAGGGAGAGAGAGAGAGAAAGAGAAAGAGAGAGAGAGAGAGAGACCCCCTCCTCCCACCTCCTACTCTCTGAATTCTTGTCCTTCTCTACCAAACCGCTTGTCTTCCCTTGTCGTCTCATCTCTCTCTGCATGTCCTCTAAATCTTCACCTGGTTTACATTTGACTCCCACTGCAGATTTAGCCCATGCAAAGCCCACAACATGTTTCCATGACCAAATGGATATTAAATTACACTATTCAGATAAAATAAAAGTTTGGGAGCTATAATCCAGTTGACTGATATCCTCTACTCTTTCCTCTACTGAATCTGCACCTGGCCTGAATATTAGGATTGTATGTGTGCACACACTTTCCTGTAACCTTTATTTAGTGAAATTAGAAAACTGTATTTCTTATAGCCTACACAAGTATCCTGTATACAAATAAATATAAAGACAGCATGGAGTAATACTGAGTAATGAAATATAGTAACAGATTATATTTGTCTATGGAAGCAAATAAGAGGCATAAGTATTTGAATTTTAACTGAATTCATAGCGTTGATGTTATTTAACTTTGAAAACCATTTATCTGAATTTATTTGTTCTGAATTCAACTCTTTGAAATTAAAATGTAAAATTTCTTGACTTTAATGCTACACTGGTTACAGAAAATGAGCCCAACAGCGGGCTGGTGGCCAGCGGCAGTGCTCAGCCCGCTGTTGGGCTCATTTTCTGTAACCAGTGTAGCATTAAAGTAGTAGAGTAGTAGTAACATTTCACATACCAGAGACATGTTGCTGATAATAATTAAAATGTGAAATCACAATCAAAACAGTAAAAACTGGGAACCAACTTTTATTGTTTATTTGAAACCTTTATTATAGAGACAATTGATTATTGATTGATATAGACCAAGGTATAATAACAATTATAAGGCACTGACAACACTGCAAGATATAACAATTATAAATGCATAAAAGGCAACTCAAATTCCTTCACATATGATTGAAAATCACATAATCATTTGATTTAAAATAAAACATCAGTACAATAACAAGATACAAAATAAGTGAATCAAAACAGCTCAGGTGAAAGCAATGATAACAGATTAATTACTGAAATGTTAAAAAAAAAGTGTTAAAAATCAAGTATATAACACACTGTATTAAAGCCAATGAGAAATGAGTGAAGTGAAATGAACATCTGCATATTAACTCTCTGTCTCAGCTGAAAGCTGCTCTCCTCTCCTGGTCCTCTGGTTCACAGCGACTACAACAACACAGAGCATCACCAGCAGAACACTGAGCACTGAGCATATCACTATGTAGAAGGTGGAGGGAAACCCAGAGGGCTCTCTGTACTTTAGAAGAGTTTTGGTTGTTGACACACACTGAAAATCTCGGTCAAAACCTGCACACCAATACTCTCCTGTGTCTTCCAGTGAGACATTAGAGATAACCAGAGATGTGTTATCAGAATGCCAGCTCACTCTGCTCATCATGATCTGATCAGTTCCTGTATTAAAGATTCTTCCATCTGTTTGGTTCGACTTGATGAACCAAATGTGATCCACACTCTCTCCCAAATCTCCGCATCTGAGAGTGATTTCTTCTCCCTCTGAGAAGAGCTCTACAGCAGGTGGGCCAAATTTGGGGCACACAAACAGAATATACCTTTGCTGTCTTTCAGAGGTTTCAAAGAAGTACACACCTGTGTGATTTAACATTAACGATGAAAACACCAGCGAGTTGTTTTGGTCCACCTCTTGTTCCACTAAAGTTATCCTGTGGTTGAATTGTCCGTCAGCATTGAAGAACAAATCAGCCTTCTCCCAATGTGGGGGCTGGTCATCAATGAAACCAGTGACAGTGCACGGCAGCACAGCCGTCTCCTCCACTGAGCCGTAGATTATAGAAAAGGATCCATGCTGTACAGGGCGACTGCTGACACACTGCTGTTGGTTCATCACCAGACAGGTGTACGTTGTGTAGATTGTTGTTCTGTAGTCAGATACACGAAGAGTTGATGTGTTTGTCACCACTTGGTATCTTCCTTTAACATTGTCCATCACTGATGTCGTATTGTCCCCAAACACTCTTGTCCATATTTCTTGCTCATATCTAAACTCATGCTTGAGCCACTGGATATCCAGATTGTCATCCGCTCCCTCACATGGCAGCTCCACTGATCCTCCAGGATGCTCTATAATCTTTGTATCCTCATCTATTGAACTACAAATAATCATACTGATGTTTTTCTCATATGTCAAGTTGCCCTCGGTCCAACACTCCTCTTGGTACGTGCCGGAGTCTGAGTGGGTCAGGTTGTAGATCGTGTAATTAGAAATATTCTCCCAGCTGCCAACTGAAAGTCGTCCTTTCAGGTCTTTAGGTACTGTGGAGTTCTGGGACCAGAGGTCAGAGGTGTTCCACAGGACAATCTTCTCCTCACCAACAAATCTGGAGATCAGGCAGGAGGAGTTGGCCTCCTTGGGGAGCTCGGAGGTGTAAGAGTCCCTTTCCTCTTCGATGATGATGAGTTCCTCTGCATGAATGTTGTTGATGAGCGCAAACAGCAGGAAGGAGAGCTCTGCGAATACATCCATTCTGCTCGGAGGTCTGCTTGTGAGTGTTGAGCAAACACCGACACAACTCCCCTCATAAGCTCCGTGTCAACCCTCATCAGCAGCATCTTATTTGTGATTGGATGAACTTGACTTCTTCATCATTGGAAACTCTGTGTGATGGGAGAGAGAAGAGCATAAATAAGTATAATAAATATTTAAACAATCTATAAGTGCGTTGTCTCTAGTATTGGAGATGTCTGACTCACCACACTCAAGGAGAATGCGCTCTGTCTCCTCATTTATAATGCAGGCCATGGAGCCGCTGTCTAAAAGTCCACAAAACTGTCTGCCTGCTTTCTCAACTGTTGTATAAAAAAGACTGTAACTGTCCATTAAATGCTGTGTTCTTTGAAATATCCCTTTTTCCTCTCGTTGTTCACAAAAGTAACGGTACACTGACTGAAGATCATCTGCATCTGAACTGCTGGGGTTATAATCATTGCCCACACTATCCCCCTCTGGATGTGGACTGGCTAGTTTTCCGTCTGAGTAGGGCTGGCATGTGCAGGAGTGGGAGAGGCACTGATATTGTGCTGGCGTCTGGGGCAACCTTTGATACTGTGGTCTTTTGAATAGCATGAGAAGCACAGGCAGTCACGAACACAGTGTGTTTTTGTGCTTTGACCTCTTCTGTCACAGACATGACACATGTTGCGGGGCCTGGGGTACTGCAGTGGAGAGTTTAAGGGAGGACTGGGTCTGTTGCTCTGAGCCTGTTGATCATGGAGGAGCCTGGAGAGCATGTCTATCAAGTGAGACAGTGATGTGGCATCAGGTCTACTAGATAGAGGGACTGAGGCTGGGTGCAGTCAACACATTGAGGGCTAGGCCTTGCCTCCACAATGGACTGATTATTCACAGTATATTCTGGCTGTGACAAGCAATGCTGTGGGATTGTGTTTTCTCTTCTACTTGCAATTCTGAGCTCTCGCTGGCGGCTCTCAAGCATGTCCTGCACCTCCACCACAGACCATTTTTCCACAGGCTTGCTTCTGAAGAATGTGGCTAGGTGCTTATCAGGGCAATGACGGATGAACTGCATTGCAACTTCAAGTCTAAGTTCATCAACTGAGCGACTCCTCCGATGTAGACAGTCAAGAACATGCTCCATAGTTTTATTGAGCCGGAACCAATAATCAAATGCACTCTCACCAGGCTGGGCAAGGTGGCCTAAAAGTCCATTAGGGGAGTTGATGAGGAGATGGCTTCACCAAAGTGCTGTTTGAGAATATCGAACATTGCATAGGTTATTCTCAAGGTTGTAGGAACTGTTTCTCACCGACACTTTGACTATTTCCTTAGCTTTGCCTGCAAGTCTTTCCATTATTTCCCCAAAACATTGCTTTGTTTCGACATGTCTCTTGCAAAGATAGGCTGTCATGACATCTATCCACTCATACACTGTGCATTTGTCAGTGTGATCTCCTCTAAATGTAGGAGGCTCTTTGATGTTTGTTTTTACTATAAGATTCACTTTGGACAGATCAAGTGCATTGGAACCAGTGGTGTCATTACTGAACCCAGGAGAGGGAGTTTGGGGGGCTTTATCATGAGTGGGGCTATTCACTTTCTGAATGGAGCCATTAGCAATCAACTGAGAAGCAATGGTTTCCTCAATTTGCTGCCCTAGTTGCTGAATTATCTGAGACAGTTGTTCCCCATGTGCAGTACTTTGACTCTCATTATGGGAATGCTGATTCAGCTGATTCAGCATTCCCAGTATTGTTCTTCTAAGGTTTATTCAACTTCAACTATTTCTTCCGTACGTTTTTTGCAGTTTAACTACTCCTGCATACTTTCAGCTAGAGAAACTGTTCAACTATCAAAATATTCAGCTCTTTAAGGATATTAGTGCTATGAGTTTTCTTGTTTCAACTATTTATAGTGTTATCTTTAGTTAGTTCACTACACAGGGAGGAGGGGGGGTGATCTAACGGATAGAGTTGAGGTTGAATAAGTCCGTAAACAAGCTGCATTCTGTTACACCATGGCCACTAAGAATTATCCTCTAGTCTCATTTACTGGCAGGTTTGTAGTATTTTCTTGTAACGTGTGAACAGACACGTCTGACACATGTTTGTTTGTACGTAATTAATCAATAAAACAATAGTGGAGCTTTAAGTTTTTCTCATACACAGTGAGCGTGTGTTAACCTTTGATACAGTCTATGGTGTTAACCAGTAGACAAGACTAAGAGTCTCCAGCCATGCTAGCAGCTCTGTGAGGCTGTACTTAGGTACTGTGATGCTCTGAGCTAAATACTAACACCAGCATGTTAACATTAGCACTAACACAGAGTACAGCTGAGGCTGATGGGAATGTCTTTAGAGCTGTGGCAGAGAGATACTAACACAAAGAGGGAATTTGGTACTAAAATGACTGGAATAAATAAATAAATGAACTTGGAATACCCACTTCATATGTCTAACTCAAACTGCTAAAGCCTCATTTTAGCTTCAGATTAACTTTAGAGTTAATTTTTTCATGAAACAAGGTCGATGATTTGTGTCCCCCATCACTTTCATTGAAATTACTTTAAGAGGGGATATTTTAGCAGCCAGTATGGAGGTGAGGAACAATTACAACGACCACCAGTGACACTTTAAATGTACATGCAGGCATGTGAGTATTGTGTTTATATGGACTGTGAACTTATCCTTTAATGCTGGGAAGTGGCCTGGTGAAATTTTCAGTAACACACCTCTGAACACACCTATCTTACCAGAGGTAGTCACCTGGTGCAACTGTTGGTGACGAGTTTAAAAAGACACAATCTTGAAGCTGTGTGACTTCTGCACCCTGAAGAAGGCAGAGCTGAAATATCTGCATTTTATTCCTCTGTGCTAAAAACTTGAAATGAAGAAGCAGTCTGATAGATCTGGGTGTGAGAACCCTTCTTACACTTTTTAGAAAAGGAAAAATCCAGTTACATTTTAAAGAGAATTCGTGTACTTGCATTTGTTGTCCAACGATACATCACTTGTGTTTTATGTATTTCTTGGCTTTGTCTGCCAGTGTGAGGCAGCTCGACCTACACTGAAGAGTCCATGTAGTTCTTCACCCTCACCACTAGATGCTGCTGTCTCCTTATTCTTCACCTCATTTAGTACTGCAGCTTCATCATGAAAATGGAGATTATTATACACAGTGTGCTTTGAGGAAACAATGCATGATGTCTTCAAGGATTCAACTTAATTTGGGTATTGTTTAGATTGTGTTGTTGAGCAAACACCGACACAACTCCCCTCATAAGCTCCGTGTCAACCCTCATCAGCAGCATCTTATTTGTGATTGGATGAACTTGACTTCTTCATCATTGGAAACTCTGTGTGATGGGAGAGAGAAGAGCATAAATAAGTATAATAAATATTTAAACAATCTATAAATGCGTTGTCTCTAGTATTGGAGATGTTTGACCCACCACACTCAAGGAGAATGCGCTCTGTCTCCTCATTTATAATGCAGGCCATGGAGCCGCTGTCTAAAAGTCCACAAAACTGTCTGCCTGCTTTCTCAACTGTTGTATAAAAAAGACTGTAACTGTCCATTAAATGCTGTGTTCTTTGAAATATCCCTTTTTCCTCTCCTTCTTGTTCACAAAAGTAACGGTACACTGACTGAAGATCATCTGCATCTGAACTGCTGGGGTTATAATCATTGCCCACACTATCCCCCTCTGGATGTGGACTGGCTAGTTTTCCGTCTGAGTAGGGCTGGCATGTGCAGGAGTGGGAGAGGCACTGATATTGTGCTGGCGTCTGGGGCAACCTTTGATACTGTGGTCTTTTGAATAGCATGAGAAGCACAGGCGGTCACGAACACAGTGTGTTTTTGTGCTGTGACCTCTACTGTCACAGACATGACACATGTTGCGGGGCCTGGGGTACTGCAGTGGAGAGTTTAAGGGAGGACTGGGTGTGTTGCTCTGAGCCTGTTGATCATGGAGGAGCTTGGAGAGCATGTCTATCAAGTGAGACAGTGATGTGGCATCAGGTCTACTAGATAGAGGGACTGAGGCTGGGTGTGGTCAACACATTGAGGGCTAGGCCTTGCCTCCACAATGGACTGATTATTCACAGTATATTCTGGCTGTGACAAGCAATGCTGTGGGATTGTGTTTTCTCTTCTACTTGCAATTCTGAGCTCTCGCTGGCGGCTCTCAAGCATGTCCTGCACCTCCACCACAGACCATTTTTCCACAGGCTTGCTTCTGAAGAATGTGGCTAGGTGCTTATCAGGGCAATGACGGATGAACTGCATCGCAACTTCAAGTCCAAGTTCATCAACTGAGCGGCGACTCCGATGTAGACAGTCAAGAACATGCTCCATAGTTTTATTGAGCCGGAACCAATAATCAAATGCACTCTCACCAGGATGGGCAAGGTGGCCTAAAAGTCCATTAGGGGAGTTGATGAGGAGATGGCTTCACCAAAGTGCTGTTTGAGAATATCGAACATTGCATAGGTTATTCTCAAGGTTGTAGGAACTGTTTCTCACCGACACTTTGACTATTTCCTTAGCTTTGCCTGCAAGTCTTTCCATTATTTCCCCAAAACATTGCTTCGTTTCGACATGTCTCTTGCAAAGATAGGCTGTCATGACATCTATCCACTCATACACTGTGCATTTGTCAGTGTGATCTCCTCTAAATGTAGGAGGCTCTTTGATGTTTGTTTTTACTATAAGATTCACTTTGGACAGATCAAGTGCATTGGAACCAGTGGTGTCATTACTGAACCCAGGAGAGGGAGTTTGGGGGGCTTTATCATGAGTGGGGCTATTCACTTTCTGAATGGAGCCATTAGCAATCAACTGAGAAGCAATAGTTTCCTCAATTTGCTGCCCTAGTTGCTGAATTATCTGAGACAGTTGTTCCCCATGTGCAGTACTTTGACTCTCATTATGGGAATGCTGATTCAGCATTCCCAGTATTGTTCTTCTAAGGTTTATTCAACTTCAACTATTTCTTCCGTACGTTTTTTGCAGTTTAACTACTCCTGCATACTTTCAGCTAGAGAAACTGTTCAACTATCAAAATATTCAGCTCTTTAAGGATATTAGTGTTATGACTTTTCTTGTTTCAACTATTTATAGTGTTATCTTTAGTTAGTTCACTACACAGGGAGGAGGGGGGGGTGATCTAACGGATAGAGTTGAGGTTGAATAAGTCCGTAAACAAGCTGCATTCTGTTACACCATGGCCACTAAGAATTATCCTCTAGTCTCATTTACTGGCAGGTTTGTAGTATTTTCTTGTAACGTGTGAACAGACACGTCTGACACATGTTTGTTGTACGTAATTAATCAATAAAACAATAGTGGAGCTTTAAGTTTTTCTCATACACAGTGAGTGCGTGTTAACCTTTTATACAGTCTATGGTGTTAACCAGTAGACAAGACTAAGTCTCCAGCCATGCTAGCAGCTCTGTGAGGCTGTACTTAGGCACTGTGATGCTCTGAGCTAAATACTAACACCAGCATGTTAACATTAGCACTAACACAGAGTACAGCTGAGGCTGATGGGAATGTCTTTAGAGCTGTGGCAGAGAGATACTAACACAAAGAGGGAATTTGGTACTAAAATGACTGGAATAAATAAATAAATTAACTTGGAATACCCACTTCATATGTCTAACTTAAACTGCTAAAGCCTCATTTTAGCTTCAGATTAACTTTAGAGTTAATTTTTGCATGAAACAAGGTCGATGATTTGTGTCCTCTATCACTTTCATTGAAATGACTTTAAGAGGGGATATTTTAGCAGCCAGTATGGAGGTGAGGAACAATTACAACGACCACCAGTGACACTTTAAATGTACATACAGGCATGTGAGTATTGTGTTTATATGGACTGTGAACTTATCCTTTAATGTTGGGATGTGGTCTTGTGAAATTAGCAGTAACACACCTCTGAACACACCTATCTTACCAGAGGTAGTCACTTGGTGCAACTGTTGGTGACGAGTTTAAAAAGACACAATCTTGAAGCTGTGTGACTTCTGCACCCTGAAGAAGGCAGAGCTGAAATATCTGCATTTTATTCCTCTGTGCTAAAAACTTGAATTAAAGGAGCAGTCTGATAGATCTGGGTATGAGAACCCTTCTTGCACCTTTTAGAAAAGGAAAAATCCAGTTACATATTAAAGAGAATTAGTGTACTTGCATTTGTTGTCCAACGATACATCACCTGTGTTTTATGTATTTCTTGGCTTTGTCTTCCAGTGTGAGGCAGCTCGGCCTACACTGAAGAGTCCATGTAGTTCTTCACCCTCACCACTAGATGCTGCTGTCTCCTTATTCTTCACCTCATTTAGTACTGCAGCTTCATCATGAACATGAACATTATTATACACAGTGTGCTTTGAGGAAACAATGCATGATGTCTTCAAGGATTCAACTTAATGTGGGTATTGTTTAGGTTGAATGGAAATCAAAATTATGTAAAAATAGTTCCAAAATGCTAAATAGTGTCACTGTTGAGCAGCAGACAAGTCAGAACAGCTCAAACTGGTCCAAGCTGAAACTTAGTGTGTGAAACACTGAGTGGTCTGTGGATGCTGTCATGCAATAAAATTATTTAAGTATGAGTATATATTTGTGTATGTTCAAGTCTATTTACATTTTGTTATTAATATAATTTGTCCCCATCATATCCACAAACCTCCTCACATTAGAACCTCAATATAAACACAAGTTGCATCCAGACTCACTTCCCCCTACAGGTCCATGTACTCTCCTCTCACTTCTTAGACCTGCCATCCTCAAACCATCCACTAGATGCCCTCAGACTCTCTTACCAGTCCTGGTCACCTGATCATCCTCCCACCTACACACCTGTTTCCACTTTCCCTCATCAGCCCTGCAATTTATAACCAGCCATGTTCCACACACTACTTTCTTAGTTACTAACCTCGGCAGCAAGGTGCCAGTGGTGGTTGAGATTCACCCTGAGAAGCTGAAGGCTCTGGACATTTTTGGGTCGTCTTGTCTGTGTCGCGTGGAGGTCAGGGAGTTCTCAGGGGAGTCATGTGGGAATATGGGGTACCGGGATCGTTGCTACGAGCCATCTGGTCCTTGAATAACAAAAGTGAGAGCTGTGTTTGTATACTTGGGAGGAGAGTGTCCGGTTTGGGGACCTCCGAATTGCGTCTCTGCTCTTTGTAGGTGATGTGGTTCTGTTGGCTCCATCAGTTCGTGACCTTCAGCACGCACTGCGACATTTTACAGCCGAGTGTGACGCGGTCGGGATGAGAGTCAGTACCTCTAAGTCTGAGGCCATGGTTCTCTGTTGGAAAACGGTGGATTGCTTCCTCCGGGTTGCACCTACAGTTAAAGTGTGTTGGCCTACGTTGTGTTTTGGGATCCTGACCAATTGGATATTAATGTTGACTGTTGTTGTGGCAAATAGAAAACTTGTTGGGTCTAGTTGCGTCTAGTTAGGGTGAGATGAATAGCTTTAAATACTCAAACACAACATCTGTCTTTGTTGACAACTGCTGACATTGCAGAATATCTATATCTGTACTCCTCGCGGTCTGCTCCCCCGCCTTTACATGCTCGCAGTCTTCACCTGGCAACGGTTGTCATGCAGTTGATATCATCAAATGTGGTACTTTTACACAGACACATGGGGGCGGTGTCTAACTCTCACAGACACACAGAGACTCGGAGAGAGAGGCTGAATAGGCCTACTTCTCCAGGCATTTATCCTCCTTACACAATATCATTACCGTTTGATAGCAGTCACTCTTAGTTATATATTTCATTACGTTTTGGCAGCTATGAAAGTAGTAGAGTAGTAGTAACATTTCACATACCAGAGATATGTTGCTGATAATAATTCAAATCTGAAACCAATATCAAAACAGTAAAAACTGGGAACCAAGTTTTATCGTTTATTTGAAACCTTTATTATAGAAACAATTGATTATTGATTGATATAGACCAAGGTATAATAACAATTATATAGCACTGACAACACTGCAAGATATAAAAATTACAAATGCATAAAAGGCAACTCAAATTCCTCGACATATGATTGTAAAAAATCACATAATCATTTGATTTGAAATAAAACATCAGTGCAATAACAAGATACAAAATAAGTGAAATAAAAACAGCTCAGGTGAAAGCACAATAACAGATTAATTACTGAAATGTTAAACAAACTGTTAAAAATGATATCACAAAACAGACCAGTGATCCCTATAATCACATGTATCCACAACAAAACCAAGAAAAACAAGCAAACATAACTATATATACAATATATATAATATTTTATATATTTTATAAAAACTAAGGGAACATCTGCACCCTGTCATGATCATGATCAATGGTTGACTTCTAATCTTCAAAACCTTTTTAAAGACATTTCCTATTATCACTATTATTATTATTATTATTATTATAATTACTATTGTTATAATTACTATTATTATTATTATAATTACTATTGTTATTATTATTACTATTATTATTATTATAATAATTATTATTATTATTATTATTATTATTATTATTATCATGGTGAATTTATATCTTTGGCTATTTATATTATTTCCCATCTTTTATGGGATATGTTGTACTTTTTAACTACATTGTTATTGTTATTTCACTTAGCAATAATAATTAATAATAATAATAATACTAATAATAATATCACATACAGAGTTTATGTAGTTTTTTGTTTGTTGTTTCTGTAATCTCTCTTTGTCTCTGTCTTTTTCTTTTTTTATGTTCCAGTTCAAATGTTTTATTTGGCTGAATGTCTAACATCCATTATTTTTAAATCAAGTATATAACACACTGTATTAAAGCCAATGAGAAATGAGTGAAGTGAAATGAACATCTGCATATTAACTCTCTGTCTCAGCTGAAAGCTGCTCTCCTCTCCTGGTCCTCTGGTTCACAGCGACTACAACAACACAGAGCATCACCAGCAGAACACTGAGCACTGAGCATCTCACTATGTAGAAGGTGGAGGGAAACCCAGAGGGCTCTCTGTACTTTAGAAGAGTTTTGGTTGTTAACACACACTGATAATCTCGCTCAAGACCTGCACACCAATACTCTCCTGTGTCTTCCAGTGAGACATTAGAGATAACCAGAGATGTGTTATTACGGTACCAGCTCACTCTGCTCATCATGCTCCGATCAGTTCCTGTATTAAAGATTCTTCCGTCTGTTTGGTTCGACTTGATGAACCAAATGTGATCCAGACTCTCTCCCAAATCTCCGCATCTGAGAGTGATTTCTTCTCCCTCTGAGAAGAGCTCTACAGCAGGTGGGCCAAATTTGGGGCACACAAACAGAAAATACATTTGTATTCTTTTAGAGGTTTTACAGCTGTACAAACCTGTGTGATTTTAACATTAACGATGAAAACACCAGTGAGTAGTTTTGGTCCATCTGTTGTTCCACTAAAGACAAATTGTAGTTGAATCGTCCTTTGTCAGTGATGAAGAACAAACTATTCGTATCCCAATGTGGGGGCTGGTCATCAATGAAATCAGTGGCAGTGCACGGCAGCACAGCCGTCTCCTCCACTGAGCCGTAGATTATAGAATATAATTTATACCGTACAGGGTGACTGCTGACACACTGCTGTTGGTTCATCACCAGACAGGTGTACGTTGTGTAGATTGTTGTTTTGAAGTCAGATACACGAAGAGTTGATGTGTTTCTCACCACTTGGTATCTTCCTTTAACATTGTCCATCACTGATGTCGTATTGTCCCCAAAAACTCTTGTCCATATTTCTTGCTCATATCTAAACTCAAGCTTGAGCCACTGGATATCCAGATTGTCATCCGCTCCCTCACATGGCAGCTCCACTGATCCTCCAGGATGCACTTCAATAAGTGTTTCCACATCTATTGAACTACAAATAATAGTACTGATGTTTTTCTCTGATGTCACTTTGCCCTCGGTACAACACTCCTCTTGGTACGTGCCGGAGTCTGAGTGGGTCAGGTTGTAGATCGTGTAATTAGAAATATTCTCCCAGCTGCCAACTGAAAGTCGTCCTTTCAAGTCTTTAGGTACTGTGGAGTTCTGGGACCAGAGGTCAGAGGTGTTCCACAGGACAATCTTCTCCTCACCAACAAATCTGGAGATCAGGCAGGAGGAGTTGGCCTCCTTGGGGAGCTTGAAGGTGTAAGAGTCCCTTTCCTTTTGGATGATGATGAGTTCCTCTGCATGAATGTTGTTGATGAGCGCAAACAGCAGGAAGGAGAGCTCTGTGACTGCAGCCATTCTGCTCGGAGGTCTGCTTGTGAGTGTTGCGCAAACACCGACACAACTCACCTCTTAAACTCTGTGTCAACCCTCATCAGCAGCATCTTATTTGTGATTGGATGAACATGACTTCTTCATCACTTTATCTTATCATCATTGGAAACTCTGAAGCAACAGGCTCTCTATCAACTAATCTATGTCCTTTGGATGTAACTAAAACCACTGAGGCTGTCGTGTCTTCAAACACTGATTATTGAGAGATATGGGGAAACCACCAGCAAGAGGTGTGTGTGTGATGGGAGAGAGAAGAGCATAAATAAATATAATAAATATTTAAAAAATGAAAAAGTGGGGTAGTAAAGACTACGACTTTAGAGTGAAGCTCTTTAGGTTTTTGTATTAAATGCCATGTCTCAAGTTAACTTAAATGAAAAATGTCCACCTGTCTCGTTTCCTGTAACAACCAACATGACAACATGACCTCCGCTTCGCTTCCCTGTTGGGGTTCATTTCACAATAACAACCCGCTCGCTGTACATTATTCCTTACATATCTGTTTACTAGTATTATCTGTATATAGTTTTGTGAACGTATTTTTGCTTTGGTTAATTGACCTCTGTGCAATTCCAATGTAAGTGACAGGGGACCAAATCCACTGTCTTTGTTCAGTGCAAAAATACATCCAAAGTTCAACTGTTAAGTTGATATGATGCATCAACAGTCTGAGATATCAAGTTGGTATTTATTAAGTTATATATTTTTTTAGTATTAAGTTCCCTCTTTGCACTTCCACAGATAGTGTTTCCTGTCTTAGCCGTGGCAGAGAGATACTAACACAAAGTGTGAAATTGGTACTAAAAAGACTGGAATAAATAAATAAATTGACTTGGAATAAACACTTTATTTGTCCAACTCAAACTGCTAAATCTTCGTATTAGCTTCAGATGAAAGTTAATTTCTGTTGCGAAATATGTCTAACCTTTCAAAGTGTTATCTTTAGTTAGTTCACTACACAGAGAGGAGGAGGAGGGGGTGATCTAACGGATAGAGTTGAGGTTGAATAAGTCCGTAAACAAGCTGCATTCTGTTACACCATGGCCACTAAGAATTATCCTCTAGTCTCATTTACTGGCAGGTTTGTAGTATTTTCTTGTAACGTGTGAACAGACACGTCTGACACATGTTTGTTTGTACTTATTTAATCAATAAAACAATAGTGGAGCTTTAAGTTTTTCTCATACACAGTGAGTGTGTGTTAACCTTTTATACAGTCTATGGTGTTAACCAGTAGACAAGACTAAGAGTCTCCAGCCATGCTAGCAGCTCTGTGAGGCTGTACTTAGGCACTGTGATGCTCTGAGCTAAATACTAACACCAGCATGTTAACATTAGCACTAACACAGAGTACAGCTGAGGCTGATGGGAATGTCTTTAGAGCTGTGGCAGAGAGATACTAACACAAAGAGGCAATTTGGTACTAAAAAGACTGGAATAAATAAATAAATTAAGTTGGAATACCCACTTGATTTGTCTAACTCAAACTACTAAAGCCTCATTTTAGCTTCAGATTAACTTTAGAGTTAATTTTTGCATGAAACAAGGTCGATGATTTGTGTCCCCCATCACTTTCATTGAAATGTCTTTAAGAGGGGATATTTTGGCAGCCAGTATGGAGGTGAGGAACAATTACAACGACCACCAGTGACACTTTAAATGTACATACAGGCATGTGAGTATTGTGTTTATATGGACTGTGAACTTATCCTTTAATGTTGGGATGTGGTCTTGTGAAATTAGCAGTAACACACCTCTGAACACACCTATCTTACCAGAGGTAGTCACTTGGTGCAACTGTTGGTGACGAGTTTAAAAAAGACACAATCTTGAAGCTGTGTGACTTCTGCACCCTGAAGAAGGCAGAGCTGAAATGTCTGCATTTTATTCCTCTGTGCTAAAAACTTGAATTAAAGGAGCAGTCTGATAGATCTGGGTATGAGAACCCTTCTTACACCTTTTAGAAAAGGAAAAATCCAGTTACATATTAAAGAGAATTAGTGTACTTGCATTTGTTGTCCAACGATCCATCACCTGTGTTTTATGTATTTCTTGGCTTTGTCTGCCAGTGTGAGGCAGCTCGGCCTACACTGAAGAGTCCATGTAGTTCTTCACCCTCACCACTAGATGCTGCTGTCTCCTTATTCTTCACCTCATTTAGTACTGCAGCTTCATCATGAACATGAACATTATTATACACAGTGTGCTTTGAGGAAACAATGCATGATGTCTTCAAGGATTTAACTTAATTTGGTTATTGTTTAGTTTGAATGGAAAACAAAATTATATCTAAATTGATCTTCCATAGGCTGTCAAATTTCTTGTTTATATCCAGGTTTTTTAATATGTTTTTCATCTGTGTCTTATGAATGCATCATGTGATGTATAGTGCTCTTGATGAATTATAATCTTTATATACTTATTTCTAGTGTTTGATCCGTGGTACTCAAGTACTTAAATAGTAAAAGGTTCTTTTACTGTTCTTGGGTATTTCCATTTTCTCGGCTCCAGTCCCCCCACGACCCTGAATAGGATAAGCGGTTACAGACAATGGATGGATGTTAGTTTATACTTCTTCTCCACTACATTTAAGAGGGAAACATTGTACTTTTCACTCCACTGCATTTATTTGTTAAATTTGGTTACTAGTTACTTTTCTGATTCAGATTATTTAAATATTATACACAAATATAATATGATATATTATTATAGATTGAACTACATAGCAGTATATAAAGTTAATTTAAAATGTTCTCCATCTTTATCAGCTGCAACATTAATGTGCTACGTACATAAATTAATGAATGATTATAATCCATTAATATTATAATATACATTATTCTGATTGCTTCATAATGAGTTCTTTAACTTTTGGTACTTTTTACAGGTATAAATCTACAGGGTCGGGATCCAATGCGTGCTCGCATGTGGCTACGCTGTTCAGACCGCTCCTCTGCCTGCCTTCACTCACACAACGCGCGCGTTCTCGCTCCACCTCACGTTCATGTGCGCACACTCCACACTGCAGAAGAGTTAGTTTAGCTCTGAGAATATCTAGTGAATGTACAGTGGACGTTTGTGCAGAAATAACTGCTGCAGCTCCTCCAGACCAACAGAGGTTTCCCGTGTCTTGTGAAGTGACGGGGCTCCGCAACGAGTTACGTTACCTTCTCCAACCGGGTGACGGTGTCTCCCTGTTCACTCCGGCTGCGGTCGGGAGGCGATAACGTTATTCGTTGCCTCAGCACCGCTGCTTCAGCCCCGGAGGCTGAGGCAGCAGAGCTTTGGCAGGAAAAGCAAATACTAGGATCAGCATTGATTCATGGAGAGACCTTCGTCTGGTCAGCTAACATTACTGCCAAGCAGGTGAAATGTAGAGTGATATTGTGGTTTTAGCTGACGTGTGTCTCCTCACAGTTTTGACCGATGCTCGTTCATGTCTATGTAGAGCGAGCAAGCGCGAGCCCGACGCTGACTTTCGTTGACTTAATGGCCACAGGTGTCGCTGTTAACAAGCATTTCTGAAAGTTACAAATAGTCCCTTTAACCAGAGGTTGTGTCTCAAAAAATCACTTAATCTTTAAACTTATAAAACTGACTCAGAGAACTGACTCTTATGTTGTTTTAAATCTTATCTTTATTTGACTTTTTCTTTTGTTAAATAAAGTATTGATTTCTAAATATACAAGCTGGAAAAGATACGAATGATCCATTGGCAGAGGTACACTTGAATGCAACGTCCTTAGCTGGAGCTTGGAGGTAGCTACAATTTTGTACTTTTCTCCAACGGCAGTGAACGCACCACCGCGCTCTCGCTCTCTCTCTCTCTCTCTCGCTCTCTCTCTCTTTCTCTCTCTCTCTCTCTCGCTCTCTCTCTCTCTCTCTCTCTCTCTCTCTCTCTCTCTCTCTCTCTCTCTCTCTCTCTCTCTCTCTCTCTCTCTCTCTCTCTCTCTCTCTCTCTCTCTCTCTCTCTCTCTCTCTCTCTCTCTCTCTCTCTCTCTCTCTCTCTCTCTCTCTCTCTCTCTCTCTCTCTCGCTCTCTCTCTCTCTCTCTCTCTCTCTCTGCGACCCACCCCGGACTTTGAGCGCACCAGCCAATCAGCGACGGGCAGCTATAAAATCAACCAACGGCGTGTCCGTGTTAAAGTGGGCGGGTGTTTTCTGTGCAGCAGGCTTCCTCCGTGCTTTCTAACAATAGCAGCCTGGAATCGGCACGTTTTTTTACTGTTAAAAGAAAAGCAGCCAAGAGGGCGACAGAGCGGAGCCGAGAGGAGCTGAGCCGAGAGGAGAGCACAGTTACAGCCCGGTGTCGGTTATTATAACTCTGCTTTCTGGGATTTACAACCAGGCAAGTGGTGAGTGAACATTCCGACTCTTATTTCTAACCCTCAAATGTATCCAAATGTGTCCGTTCCATCTCCTCTAATGTAGCAGTTCATCTCGGCTCTGAGCCGGGCTGGTTTGGTGGTGGATCAGGGGCTCATTGAATAGGAAGGGGTTAACGGTTCCTGTAGGACCACACTATTATTCTTCTTCTTTATCTGCATCCAGATATTAACGCCCCGGGTCCACGCAGGCCCGCCAGCCCGCACAGAGCGGACCTGAAGTCAGCCACGACGAGTTTATTACACATGGTGGATGATGATGATGATTATTATTATTTTATTACACCGGTTTCCTCCCAGTTTTACCAGCTGGCTGGTGATAACATGGGAGTTCCCGCTGATGGACAACTGATAACACGACAGTATCACATGAATGCATGAATGAGTGAGTGAATAAATGGATGAAATAAATCCCACTTTTCCATCTCTGAAATGCACCTCCAAGGATTCCTCTGACATGATTCATCAGAAAGTCCATGCCCTGCCCGATGCACTGCAGACCTCTCACTTTATTCTCATTTTAAGTTTATTTTTAAGCTCTTATAGCCAAAATTATGAATTATGATGTGTTATTATAGAGTAATATATAATTTAATAATATATAAACCCAGTATATACAGTATGTATATAAAGTATATGTATATACTGTATATGTATACTGTATGTGTGTGTGTGTATATATAGTATATATATATATATATATATATACACACTATATATAGTGTGTATATATATATATATATACACACTATATATAGTATATACTGTATATATATATATATAGTGTTTAATCCACTCATATCTTGTAAATTATCTGTGTAATATTCAGTGGTGGAAAGTAACTATTCTAAGTACATAACTCTCAAGTACTGTACTTAAGTACAATTTTGAGATATTTGTGCTTTACTTGAGTATTCTCATTTTCTGCTATTTTATACTTCTACTCAACTAAATCCCAGAGAAATATTATACATTTTGAAAATTTTACTACATTTATTTGATGACTTCAGTGTGGATTGAGATTAATAATCTCAACAAATAAATTATAATGTCTTATTATAGGGTAAGATATAAACTTTATTGATCCCGGAGAGGAAATTAACTATACCCAGCAGCACTATATAAAGTAATTAAAATGAGCTCCACCTTTACCAGCTGCAACATTAAAGTGATGAACATATGAATGCATCCATAATTATAATCCAATAATAAAATATACATTATTGTGAAATGGGACATTCTTATTTTTGGAACTATAAGTATATTTTGATGTTGATGTTTCTTATAACAGAGTATTTCTACACTGTGGTATTGCCACTTTTACTTGAGTGAATTATCTGAATACTTCTTCTACTACTCTCAATATTACTATAGGGCGGTTACCGACGTGTCTGCAGTACTCAGTAGTGACTTTACAGTGACCTCATTGTGCTTTCCTGCAGATTCACATCACCTGCTGTATCATTAATTGCTGTAGACTTCTCTTGATCTGGGAGAGTTCATTCATGTGCCAGTATATTCATTTATCATTATTCATTTATTCATATCATTTATTTTATCAGCATTAGGAGTTAGTTCCCTGCCTATTACTGCCTATTTACCCTTCAGCCCTCTTTTTGACACAGCTAGATGAATAAACCAATTTCTTTTGTCTTTTTGTATTTCTGTCGGTGCATATACAGTCCAGCCTTTCTAAGGCTGAGTTGGGCTGACGTTGCCCTTTGCTCCCTGTTATAAAAAGAGTTCTCCCTTCATCTGAGTGACCAGTTTCCTGGATAATGAAAAGCTGTAAGTGTGGAAAGCTGGTTAAAAGTGTGTAAAAAAAGTATGAGGGGAGCTGTGAGCAGCCACTTAAATCTGGATTAATGCCTGTCGGTTAAATGACTGTGACGTACATCAGACCCGCAATACGTCATCTAGAGTAGGCTCGCATGACCATGCCCCCTTTTGGGGGGAAAACAATCCCACACGTCCCTCATAGACAGCGTGAAACATATCTCCAAACTTCTACCTTACAACCGGTAATAGTAATAACGCTATGCTGAAGAGTTGCTGTCTAGTTGGTTGCACCAACAATCAATCCAGGAACGCTGATCTTCCATCGGTTCCCCTGCCGTGTCCTTAAAAAACAGATCTAATAGAGGGGCTCTATGGCTCCAGGCTATAGACCAGACCAGCATGGCGTCATCGCCGAGGTGGCGACTCCCTTTTGGGGGAAAGAAACTTGCTGTCACAGGAAAAGACAGAACGATGTCATGTATATTGTCTTTATACTGCTGGCTCCAACTCTACTTTGAAGCTCTATGATAGTTACACAAACCCATTTTATATGACAGCACAATTAAATCATATGTAAATATTGTTAATATGATTTATTTTTTTCACATTTAAAGGGACTGTTTGTAAGAATCAGAAATTGCTTGTTAACAGCGACACTTGTGGCCGTTAAGTCAACGAAAGTCAGCGTCCTGTTGCTCGCGCTTGTGCTCGCTCTACATAGACATGAACGAGCATCGATCAAAACAGTGATGCGACACACGTCAGCTAAAACCACAATATCACTCTATATTTCACCTGCTTGGCAGTAATGTTAGCTGACCAGACGAAGGTCTCTCCATGAATCAATGCTGATCCTATTGTTGGCTTTTCCTGCCTCAGCCTCCCGACCGCGGCCGGAGGGAACTGGGGAGACACCGGAGTTTTGGTAGGAGACGATAACGTTTCTCTCTGCGGAGCCCCGTCACTTCACAAGACACAGGAAACCTCTGTTGGTCTGGAGGAGCTGCAGCATTTATTTCTGCACAAACGTCCACTGTACATTCACTACATATTCTCAGAGCTAAACTAACTCTTCTGCAGTGTGTAGTGTGCGCGCATGCATGTGAGAGTGGAGCGAAAGAGCCAGAACGAGCGCGGTGTGTGAGTGAAGGCAGGCAGAGGAGCAGAGTACAGCAGAGACTCTGGTCCTGGAGGCCAAAGCTACGGTCTCCACCGCATCCTCCGACCGCGGCCAACACTGTTTTGCAAGAATGGCTTCACTAGATAGCACTTTGCAGTTTTGGTGCTTCCGTGTAGTTTGTGTTGGAGTCTGAGTCTGAACAGCATAGCCACGCGCGAGCGCGAACGGGACACCCACCCGCAATGATTTATACGTGGAAGAAATTACAAACAGTCCCTTTAACAAACTGGGATCTTCGGGATCTCCATTTTGTAATGATGATGGATCCATTGGGGCAGTTTTGGGATGCACCGATCCGACTTTTTCAGTCCCGATACCGATAGAGATACCTGGGCTTTGGGTATCGGCCGATACCGAGTACCGATCCGATACCACGGTTTAATCAATAAGTATACCTCGTTGTGTGGAAGTGACTGGGATCATTCTGTTATGTGTAAGGCAACATCAGGCCGGACTTAAACATTGCTCTCTTAACTTTGTAAAACTAAATGTAACAAATGAATACATAGATATAATTTTACTGAATTATTAGTTATTATTTAATAATAAATCGTACACCAGCAACTTGGTAAAAACAAAAATCTAAAATAAACAGGAATTATTTACATCAATTACAATTCAGGTGTAAACCTTTTTAATGCAGCAAGAAATAGGTCAAAACTTAAATAGGAATTAAAATTCCATTATATAATGTATAAAGTATATAAACATAGAATTGAATTGAAAAGATCGGCCCCATTGTCACCGATACCCGATCCAGCTATTTGACTCAGTATCGGCCAGATATCTGATCCGGTATCGGTGGATCCATAGTGCAATTCTAATTGATACCCCAGCGTTGCTTGTTTATTAAACCCCAGTTACAGCTGAACGTGATTACCTGCTCGTGTCAGAAGTGTTTCAAACTCTGCAAAAGCAAAAATGGACTTCCTGGTTTGTCTGAGCGGGCACAGCGGTTGCCATGGAGATCTGGGCGTGGCTAGAGGAGTGTTTTATGACCCCACGTGAAGCACCAGGCCACCCAGTTGTCGCTTTGACACCTCAGCAGCATGAAGGAGGGAGAGGAAGGCCGGGAGGGGTTAATGACCCATTTGGCTCCTGTGGCTTTGGGATTGGCAAAGAGGACTGTGTGTGTGTGTGTGTGTGTGTGTGTGTGTGTGTGTGTGTGTGTGTGTGTGTGTGTGTGTGTGTGTGTGTGTGTGTGTGTGTGTGTGTGTGTGTGTGTGTGTGTGTGTGTGTGTGTGTGTGTGTGTGTGTGTGTGTGTGTGTGTGTGTGTGTGTGTGTGTGTGTGTGTGTGTGTGTGTGTGTGTGTGTGTGTGTGTGTGTGTGTGTGTGTGTGTGTGTGTGTGTGTGTGTGTGTGTGTGTGTGTGTGTGTATGTTATCCTGGGAATGTGTTCCTTTTGGCAAGTCTTTGGGCTCTGTCTCACCTGTCATTGAAGTTATTTTTAACCCCGAGACAGTTTACTTTGACCTGATGACCTACAATATGAGCTACTGCCACACACACACACACACACACAGAGAGAAAGATACAATGGTGCCTAATTTCCATATTAATTCAGTCATTTATTTTAGTTCCAGTTGTATAATTCTGCAAAAGAGATGGGAACAAAGTTGTTTCCTTTGCAGTGTTTAGCCCATGCTTGAGTGGTTTTGTGAAACCGTTCTTCCCACCGTTAAAGGACCAGTGTGTAGCATTTCAGGGGATCTATTAGTAGAAATGGAATATAATATTCCAAATTATGTTTTCATTAGTGTATAATCACCTGAAACTGAGAATCTGTGTTTTCGTTAGCTTGGAATGAGCCGTTTATACCTGCATTGGGAGCGGCTCCTCTTCATAGAGTCCGCCATGTTGCACCGCCATGTTGCACCGCCATGCAGCCCAGAACGGACACACAGAGGATAGAAGCAAAGAGACAAAACTCCAGTGTTTTTTTTTGTTGCCATTTTGGACTGAAAACGTTCATTATATTTATAATATTATATATATATATTTTATCATTTCGGTAGAAATTACAATGGAATAGAAATAATTTTGTTTTACTGGCGTCCGGTAGTCGCTTTCAGTCCAACATGGGGGAAGCGTAGCTCTTCTGCTGGGCGCAGTGGAACGAACAATTGACTTTCACTTCTTGGCAATTTACGTTCTTTTACAGACAAACCAAACACTGGCTTTAAAGAGAGCCTTTCACATTTTTACGTTACCTGAAGGTAGTTTTGTTTCTAAAACAAACAACATATATCTTGTTCATGATCTTTAGAGGTGTTGGTAGGCAGATGGACGGAGGCAGGCTAGCTGTTTCCCCCTGTTTCCAGTCTTTGTGCTAAGCTAAGCTAACTGGCTGCTGACTGTAGCTTCATATTCATATGGTACAACAGACATAAGAGTGGTTTCAATCTTTCTATCTAACCCTCAGCAGGAAACTATTGGCAGATTTGTGCAGAATCAGCAGTGTTGTGGTGAGGAGGAGGATTTCTGTAACATAATTAACTGCAGATATCAGGTGCAACTATTCACTGGCAGATTTCTACAGTCAATGAAGTAAATGACTCATTCTAATTTCTTTAACGCAATAATGTAACTTACGAGTTTTTGGGTTGTAGCTGGCGAGGAAAAACCGGCATAGCCATTTTCAAAGGGGTCCCTTGACCTCTGACCTCCAGATCAGTGAATGTAAATGGGTTCTATGGGTACCCACGAGTCTCCCCTTTACAGACATGCCCACTTTATGATAATCACATGCAGTTTGGGGCAAGTCATAGTCAAGTCAGCACACTGACACACTGACAGCTGTTGTTGCCTGTTGGGCTGCAGTTTGCCATGTTATGATTTGAGCATATTTTTTATACTAAATGCAGTACCTGTGAGGGTTTCTGGACAATATCTGTCATTGTTTTGTGTTGTTAATTGATTTGCAGTAATAAATACATCCATACATTTGCATAAAGCAGCATATTTGCCCACTCCCATGTTGATAAGAGTAATAAATACTTGACAAATCTCCCTTTAAGGTACATTTTAGACAGATAAGAAATACTTTGCGATTCAATATTTTAATTGATTGACAGCCCTAGATAGTTAGCTAGTAGCTAGTATATTTTTCTTTGCAGTGTAGACACTCACCCACAGTATCAACAGAAATAGCGATATTTGCTGTGGAGCAGCCAGAAGCCTGCCAGCAGCTGAATAATGGATAGTCTGTCTGCCTGGAAGGCTGCTGGAGCTGCTGAACGCGGCGTCTAGACGAACCCCGACAGCACACAACTGCATGTTCTCTCCTCTTCCCTCCACCAAACAGACGACATCCAGATGAAAGCTGTGAGCCTAGTTCTTTAAGTATTTTATCCACTTCATTGATGTGAAGGCAGATGAAAGGAGGCGCATCTCTAAGCTGTTAATAGCATGGTTCAGGATCACTAATACTGTTGGTGTAATTATGATAATCAGACCTGGAGAGAGGATTAAAATACTCCACCTGACTGGATCTGCTTCAGTTTCATTTAGGAGTCCGGAGAGGAAGAAGCTTTTACAGGTGGAGCTCCATTCAGGGATAACATGAGTGTAATTTGATTTGTTTATTGTTAGTGATGATCTGTGTGTTTGCTGCAGTCGGAAGCTGTTTACTGTCCGTTTTTACTGCAGGTTAGCTCAACACAGACATTCACAGACATTAGAAACACCACACAAAATACAGGTCGACCCAAAGTGGATTTTTAAAGGCCGAAATAATAACGATAGTTTGGAGCAGGAAAAAGTTGATAAGTCGATTAATCATCCGATATCTTCTTTACTTCTCCAGCAGCCCAGTCGGCTACTTTTGCATACGCCGTTTTTAATAAATCAGTTTTTTGTCATCCGAATTTCATAATTCGTAAGAGATTATCCTGAAGTGTGATTTGGTGGATTACATCGTTGGAATATGAATATGAATATAAAAGCTGGTCCACCTTAACAGCCCATCTTAAGAAGCGGAGCCGGAGTTGCAGGATACAGGAAGTCGGCTCCGGTCTCTGGCTCGCTTGAGCGGAGCGGAGGAGTTGTAGTTTCTTAGCATTTATTCACCGACAAATAAACTGTACACATACTGCTACACCTACGTTCACAGCTAGAACGCCACCAACAACCTCACACTCACCACCAACACACACACACGGTCTGTTGGAAACTCACTAAAGTTACTCAGACTACGTGTGCGGCGGCGAGCACGAAGCATCCGGTAATGCTAGAGCTGCTAACGTAGCACAAACACACACACTGTTTGTTGGCCACTCGCTAAAGTTCCGCCGGGCAGACACACAGCTGACGACCTGCTAAACTAAACTAAATATGCGGTGGAGACTTTTACTGGGAAAGTGGCTGCATGTCCGCGACACTACACGCAGCATCGTAGCTGCTAAGTTAACGCTCCCGGACGGTGAACTGGTGACTCCCATCAACGAATATCTGTTGTACTCCTGCAGCTGGTACGAGGCACAAATCTTGTTGGTTAACGGTTAATAATCGGTTAACGAGGGTCAATTATCGGCTAAGAACATTTTTCAAAATGAGCGTCCCTAGATGAGCCCTGAATAAAGAACCTGAATATGAAAATATGTGTGAGGTCGGCTGATGGTGAAGATGGTCGAAGCCAAATCTCAGCTTCTTGAGGGCTGACATCATACGTGTGTGTGCGTGTGTTTGTGCGTGTGTGTGTGTGTGTGTTTGTGTGTGGAGCCCAGAGACCATATGGTGGAGGAACCACCCACTCATTGGGACCAGCCACACCTTCCAGTAACACACACACATACACTTCTTTACTTTTAATCTGCCCTTTCCCTGTATCACACACACACACACACACACACACACACACACACACACACACACACACCAGCAGCTAAAACTCACTGTGAATATGTGAGAGATAAAAATGAATCATAAATGAAGTGAAGGGAAGAGGAAGGTTGTCTGTCACACCTCAGTCCTGCAGTCTATACTCTGATCAACCGTGTGTGTGTGTGTGTGTGTGTGTGTGTGTGTGTGTGTGTGTGTAAATATTTCAGTGTTGAAGTATTGCATTCACACCCTGCAGCCTTCATCCATAGAGAGATACTGCGTGCATAGTGTGTGCATGATATAATACTTTTGTTGGATAGTGTGTGTGTCTGCTGGGAGATGAACACACGAGTGTGTGTTTTTACCACATGACAGAGGTGACCCTGTCTCCCGTAACGGTGTTTGGTCAACACACAAACACGTGGTCAGGGTGAATGGGTTCACACTAGGGGTGGGGAAAAACCGGTTGAACTATGTATCACGATTTATTTATTTTTTTTACAATTTTGAGATAGATTTTTTAAAGGGACTGTTTGTAACTTCTTACGCGTATAAATCATTGTGGGTTGGTGTCCCATACGCGCTCGCCTGTGGCTATGCTGTTCAGACTCAGACTCCAACACAAACTAAATGGAAGCACCAAAACCACAAAGTTCTATCTAGTGAAGCCCGTCTTACAAAACAGTGTTGGCCGCGGTCGGAGGACGCGGTGGAGACCATAGCTTTGGTCTCCAGGGCCGCAGTCTCTGCTGTACTCTGCTCCTCTGCCTGCTTGCCTTCACTCACACACCACGCTCATTCTCGCTCTTTCGCTCCGCTCTCACATGCATGCGCGCACACTACACACTGCAGAAGAGTTAGTAGCTCTGAGAATATCTAGTGAATGTTCAGTGGACATTTGTGCAGAAATAACTGCTGCAGCTCCTCCAGACCAACAGAGGTTTCCCGTGTCTTGTGAAGTGACGGGGCTCTGCAGAGAGAAATGTTATCGTCTCCGACCAAAACTCTGGCGTCTCCCCTGTTCCCTCCGGCCGCGGTCGGGAGGCTGAGGCAGGAAAAGCCAACACTAGGATCAGCATTGATTCATGGAGAGACCTTGGTCTGGTCAGCTAACATTACTGCCAAGCAGCTGAAATATAGAGTGATATTGTGGTTTTAGCTGTCGTGTGTCGCCTCACTGTGTTGAGCGATGCTCGTTCATGTCTATGTAGAGCGAGCACAAGCGCGAGCCCGAGCAACAGGACACTGACTTTAGTTGACTTATCGGCCACAGGTGTTGCTGTTAACAAGACATTTCTGATTCTTACAAACAGTTCCTTTTAAATGCCAGGATCAATATATTTAGCGTAAGTTTTGAGCGTTATTTGACCTCCTTCACAACAAGCTAGTATGACATGGTTGGTACCGATGGATTCATCAGGTTTTTTTAGTTTAATATGATGCTTCACTCTAGCTTTAAAACTGAGCCCGCTACAACTTCACAAAGATCAATTGCCTTAAAGAATGAAATGATACAAACTTCCATTTAGTCGACGTCCCCACAGTGTTACATGACAGCCAAGCTTCTCAGACGGGAGGATTTTCTGTTGAACTGTCTCAGTTCATTTAATGATTCATGATTTTATATGATTTGTATTTTGACTACTGGCAATTTGAAGACAACATAATTGCTCAGAGCAATATAGTCTGACATCAGCAGATTAATCAATAATGGAAATAGTCAGTAGTTGCAGCCCCAGATAATAATAATCATAATAATAATAATAATAATGATGAATGATCTGGCTCTGCAGTGACATATATAAATGTTTAATTTCTCTGTCAGTGGCAAGGAGGGGACTTCCAACGGTGTAATGATGCACACGATGTTTCCAAATGCCAACATCATGATATAATTTTTACAGATATCACGCAGCGACTGCAAAACACTTTGTCTCTCTCTCCTGAGATCAGCCTGGTGTTTCTGCCTCCTCTTCATCCCTCTCTCTTTCCTTGCACCTTCTCTCTCTCTCCTTGTTGCTATCCTCCTCTTCATCTGTCACTCCTTGTCCTTCTACTCTTCATCCGGCTCCCTTCCCTTCTCCTCCTCCTCTTCACTCTTCTCTCCCTCCTCCTTTTCATCCCCATCCCTCTCTTTTATACTTCAATCCTTCCTTCCTCCATGACCCACATGTCTGCATGGCCCTTTTTTCATCCTATTCCTCACCTCTTCATCCCATGTTCACTCCTCTCTTCTATCTGACGTAACCAGTGAAGCAACTATAATATTATTATCTATAAATACCCCTTCATTTCTCTCACTGTCAAACAGAGGAAGCCTCTCTCATCCACTTCCTTCCTTCTACTAGTTATATTTTCTTCTCTCTGCTATTTTAGCCAGACGGATTCTCTCACTTTCTATCTCTTCTCACATTTAAAGCACAAGGAAACTATTTCAGAATGAATGAAGTTGGCTTATTTCATTAAAACAGTGTATCGGGTGTTTAGGTGAATGCTTTTAATGTGAAGCAGCAGCAGGTAATGTTGGCTTAGTGTGGTTAGGTATGAGGTTAATCTCTATCCAGCACGGGAATGTTGGACTCCGCCACTAACAATAAAAACTATGATGTAGAGAGAAGAGCATTACAGAATGTAAAATATGAAGAAAAAAAGTCTCCATAAATAGCATCTAAAACAGGGTTTAGATTTCATGGGAATCTTAAAGGGGCTTTATGTAAGAATCAGAAGTTGCTTGTTAACAGTGACACCTGTGGCCGTTAAGTCAACGACAGTCAGCGTCCTGTTGCTCGCGCTTGTGCTCGCACTAAGTAGACGCAAGCGAGCATTAGTCAAAACAGTGAGGCGACATACGGGAGACTGAACGTGATTGACAGGTATCATGTTGATTAACGTTAGCAACATTAGCAGCTAAAGCCACAATATCACTGTATATTTAACATGCTTGGCAGTAATGTTAGCTTACCTATCCAATAGGAAATTTTGCCTGCTTGGTGTTTTGATACCTAAACCCAAACGAAGGTCCCTCCATGAATCGAAGGTCCGGTCGATGTTGATCCTAGTTTTCCCACCGACGTCGCAACGGTCTGTTATACATAGCAACGGTCTGCTATACATAGCAACGGTCTGTTAAACATAGCAACGGTCTGTTATACATAGCAACAGTCTGCTATACATAGCAACGGTCTGTTAAACATAGCAACGGTCTGTTATACATAGCAACGGTCTGCTATACATAGCAACGGTCTGTTAAACATAGCAACAGTCTGTTATACATAGCAACAGTCTGCTATATATAGCAACGGTCTGTTATACATAGCAACGGTCTGCTATACATAGCAACAGTCTGTTATACATAGCAACGGTCTGCTATACATAGCAACGGTCTGCTATACATAGCAACGGTCTGTTATACAGAAATTACAGACCGCAGAACGCCGTGATTGAACAATCAGAATTTAGTATTCAATACAGCCGTATAATAAAAAACAATTGAAAAATGTTTATATGTGTAAAAACTTTTAGGTTTGTAATTTTAACAAAAAAAAATCCCATCATAAATAAAAAGTTGCGTCTGGAAGGATGTTATATTTTATTTTCTGTCACCCTTTTTGTAATTCATCTCTTTCCCTCTCTCCTTCTTTCTGTGTCACTGGTGTCACTGTGTCTTCTTCTCTCTCTCTTGGAGATTGATTTTGTCAGATTTGTTTCCAGAATCTCTCTCTGCCTCTGTCCTGATTTTATTTCTCAGCTTTATCACTCTCAGGCCACAATCCATCCCTCTCATTCCCTCTGTCTCTCTCTCCTATCTTGTTCCTTCCCCAGGGGGGTGTTTCATGCTGCGTTCTCACCTCCGGTTTAACAGCGAGACGAGAACAACACCCTCCTCCCTCGCCAACACACTCTGCAAATTTTAAATATGGCCAGTCAAGCACGTCAGCTTGCCCTCTACATGCACTCGCGTTCTCATATGAATAAATATTTGTTACAGTAATCGGTGTCCGGTTTTAATACATTTTGATGTGTCACAAAGCATGAAATCAACTGTATTATTGATACCAAAGAGCTAGGGTTTGGTATATTTTCCAAAGATCAGGCATTCAAACCATAATCGATCAATTGTTGAATTCATTTGTTGTTGTTTTTTGTCCTCTCTGATTGAAGATTGAATATCTTTTGGTATTGGAGTGTTGGACGAACAAAAGCAGTTCATGTTCAGACTTTAACGTGGGCTCTGGGAAACTGTGATGAACATTTTACACAATTTTCTGATATTTTATTGACCAAACAATCAATTCATTGAGAAAACATTCGGCAGATTAATCGATAATGGAAACAATAATTAGTTGCAGCCCTAATTCACACTGATAACCTTCCTAAATATTACTCTACATTATAAGCTATCGTCGCCGCAAGACCTTCAAAAATATAAGACCTTTAGTGTAAGAATCCGACATACTTCCATGTGTGCGTCTCCGCCAGCTTGCTTGTCAGCGTTCATCAGATATATCGGCGTGCTCAGCAAGAATAATTAGGCTCGCAGCCATGAAACACAATTACTCTCACATTTGTCTGCCAAGCACATTACACGCACAAGTAGTGTGACTTATTGTTTGTGTGTGTTTCACCTCACAGATAAAGATGGTCGGGGGGAAACATAAAGAGCAACATGTTGGATTTTCAGGCTGATCTTCATGTTGTTGTGGTTGTTGATGTTTCAGTCTTGACTTGAAGAGTCAAAGCTAATTTTGAGTTAAACCTCCCCGATGTGTTCTAATAATATAATGGTTGCCAATGATGGCAGTGAAGGTGAATGTATGGCAGTGGTTGTTATTATTATTATTATTTAACAGCTTGTTGGATTTTCCACTGTGAAATATTGCCAGATGGCTGACATTTCCTCGCTCTGACTACTGTTACACTCTCCACTAGCACCTCACTGCTGTTTTTTTGCTATCATCATATGACAAACTACCTGCAATCAGTTCTTCTTCGCTGCTCTAAAACTAGGGATGCACCGATACCACTTTTTTCAGACCGAGTAAAAGTACAAGTACTTACATTTGGGTACTCGCCGATACCGAGTACCGATACGAGTACTTCTCTGTGTCAAAAGACCCTCGTTAACAGCCAGCTGGAGGGTGTGAGCGACACACGGCAGGCTGGGGAGTCCCGCATCCGACTCTACGGCTCTAGGTCGGCTTGGAAAGGCTCGGGGCGAGGTGCTTGCCCCAACCGCGTCGTGCCCCCGGGGTGGGGCTCGGCTCAAGTAAAAGGTGCCAAGGGTCTGCGGCGATGTCTGCAACCCACCCGACCAGTCTTGACACATGGACCAAGGAGTCTAACGCACGCGTCAGAGTCAGAGGGTGCAAGCAAAACCCCGTGGCGCAATGAAAGTGAGGGCCAGCGCGCGCCAGCTCAGGTGGGATCCCGGCCCCGCGGGGTCGGGCGCACCACTGGCCCGTCTCGCTCGCACTGTTGGGGAGGTGGAGCGTTAGCGCATGCGATAGGACCCGAAAGATGGTGACGAAAGGTTAACGTCAAGCTGCCTTAAAGTGGTATCGGTGCCGTTGTATTGGAGCCGTGTGGTGAGTACGAGTACATGAGCACAGTATCGGACACGATACTGGTATCGGTATCGGTGCTTCCCTATCTAAATCAGTAGTTGCCAGTGGCAACCATGATACATCCACGGTGAAACAGTTTTTGAGCCGCAAAGAAGTTGATTTTCTTCTGGGTTAATAAATGATGGTATCGGATCGGTGCATAGACTGGCGTACTCGCCGATACAGAATTTTGGGCAGTATTGGACACATTTTCAATACTGGTACTACCGGAACAACTTTAATGACATGTTAGGGCTGAGTAATAATTAAATATTATCCTTCATCAACTTTCAGTGGAGTCATGTTCTGTGATGATGTGATGTTGTCATGGTATCGTTCCACACGTTTACATATACAACTACCAACAGGCTTGTGAAGGAGGTTAAGGAGATTCAATATGGCTGCCCGCAGAAACCTTAGTTTCCTATGAACCACAGGCATTTATGATTGATGAGTTGAAATATATATTAGTTTGTAATCAGCTGTTATATTGATGTTCTTCTTCTTTCCTTCAATAATAACCATTTTAACAGAGATTAAAAAAAAACAACGTATAATTCAGACACCAAATGTTTTATTTGTACTTGAAATACTTTTGTCCCCAAAAGAAGAAGAATTAAATGATTCTAGCGTCCATTTAGTTGACTTCCCCACTGTACTGCATGATGGGAGAATACTGTAAGTGAGCCTAAATCAGTCCATCAGATAATAAGTTGTATGTCTGTGTGAGAGACCTGCATCTCACCTGTACCTGTAGCTTTAGTGAGTGAATGTACATCTATGATTAGCAACGCACTCTGAGCCTGTTCACACCTGGCATTGACTTGCGTCTTAGTGATCCGATCACAAGTGGACACCTCTAAGTAGGTCAGATCACACCTGAATTTCTTAACCAGTCACTAGAGACCAACGTATCCGCCTGAATCTGTCAGCCATTAAGTCGACACTGATGCGTATCCACTGGTTTTGCTGGAGAGGAGCGTAGTGAAGTAAATACAATCTACAATATCGGGTGCTACTGAGAAGACCTGCCGTCTACGGTGCACAGTTTGACAATGCTTCATTACAGCTTAACAACGGCGTTAGTCCCGCCCCTCGGTGAAGTGGACGGATTCAAAGGTCTGGACCCGGGGGTGATTTGTGATCGGATCTCACTTCCCTGCTCTATAAACACGTACATCATTTCCGTTTGCAGCAACTTCCCGTGGAGGAGGAGGAGGAGAAGCTTTCAAAAGTTTTTCAGACATCGCTGTTGCCGCACTTTAACATGACGCCATTGGCACGCAAATGAGTACGTACTTCCTCTTACGCAGAGGACGCCAGTTGAGTAGGCGGTCCTTCAATGTGAACCTGGCCTAGGACACATTCACGTAGGGCTGCTTGGTTATGGCAAAAATCATAATCACGATTATTTTGGTCAATATCAACACGATTACTCATTGACTCTGGAAAGATGCATTTAGAAAGAAATTATTGTAGCCTACATTAAAAAGTGAAATACATCAATCTGGTGCACTTTGAGAGCAAAATTAAGAGGCTAGATCTATGAAGAACTCTCTGCTCTAGTAAACAGTTTAATCATGAACACATTGGTTGTATAGATATGAATGGTGATGACGGCAATGCATGATAAACGAGACGGTGGTTTGCCAACATCACTGCACTCACACAGTCCAGCCCCGGTGGGGGGTCGAGCCAGGAGCAGGGAGCTCCGTCCCACCCCGCAGGGAGAGAGAACACAGCGAGCACTAAGCGGCGAGGCCGGGCATTTCCAAGCCGACCTAGAGCCGGTCAGAGTGCCGGGGAGAATTCCCACGAGGGGATACTCCTACACGGAGCAGCCGCCCCTGATGCGCCGAGGAGGGAGAAAGTGCACCGGTGATAAGGAAAGGGGTGCGCTGGATTTATAACACAAGACAAAACGAGAGCGTCATTGAAAAACGGAAAGTGTCACAATAATCGTTTCATGTCGATTTATCTTGTTTTCATAATCGTTGGAAGCCAAAATCGTAATTGAAATTGAAATCTGATTAATTGCACAGCCCTACAATCGCATACACACTGCTGAAAGAACCTTTAAATGTGGTCTGAGCGATCGGATTGCACTGCGGAACCTCAGTGCGTCTTGAGTGCATTTGTAGAGCTGTCCACTTGTGATCACTCAAGACGCATGTTAATGCCAGTTGTGAACAGGTGTGTTTGTGTGTGTGTGAGTGAGTGTGTGTGTGTGTGTGTGTGTGTGTGTGTAAGCAACACAGGTGAAATAACACTTACACCACCTAAAGCTACACACACAGCTGGCAACATGTCGCATTAGCCTGCACTAATGAGAGTTTAGCAACACTTTAATAAGCCATAATCTAGAGCTACATTAGCACTACCCGTATGGCTGTTGGCATTACACCGTGTGTGTGTGTGTGTGTGTGTGTGTGTGTGTGTGTGTGTGTGTGTGTGTGTGTGTGTGTGTGTGTGTGTGTGTGTGTGTGTGTGTGTTTTCTCACAGTAAGGTGTAAATGTGTGGACAGCTGCAGGGCTGTCACTCTCACCTCCTCCTGCCCTCCTTCTGTTTGTCCTCCCTGTTTCTCTCTCTCTCTCTCAAACCTTCACCTGTTCATCCTCGTCTGAGCCCCCGATGACACCAACACGCTGTGAACACACAAACAGCTTCCTCCTCACTTATGAGACGGCAGACTGTTTGTTTGTCTGATGGCATGTGGACCCCTTCTGCTAAGAGAGGCAGAAAGACGGAGAGAAGCCCTGTCCTCACTAATGTGAATGTACTTTAACTAGGGCTGCATTAACACAACTGGCAATTTGTTAGGTTGTAGTAGGCTCAGTTTTGAGGCTAGAGTGAAGATACTGTTATCATATGAAACTAGAAAAACCTAAAGAATCCATCGGTACCAACCATGTCATGCTAGCTTGTCACGAAGGAGGCTAAATTACGGTACGAATTTACGCTAAACTGGCATGGCCAAGGGGTCCCTTGACCTCTGACCTCCAGATATGTGAATGTAAATGAGTTCTATGGGTACCCACGAGTCTCCCACATGCAGTTTGGGGCAAGTCATAGTCAAGTCAGCACAATGACACACTGACAGCTGCTGTTGCCTTTTGGGCTGCAGTTTGCCATGTTATGATTTGAGCATATTGTTTTATGCTAAATGCAGTACCTGTGAGGGTTTCTGGACAATATTTGTCATTGTTTTGTGTTGTTAATAATAAATATATGCATACATTTGCATAAAGCAGCATATTTGTCCACTCCCATGTTGATAAGAGTATTAAATACTTGACAAATCTCCCTTTAAGGTACATTTTGCACAGATAAAAAATGTGAGATTAATTTCTTATTAACTATTTTAATGTTTAACAGCCCTAGTTGAAATCCTGTCATTCATGTTTCAGAGTGACATTTTAAGTGCCGTCACTGTCACGTCCTCTTTCAACGCTGTTGCCGGCAGGACTATAAAAATGGGATTTGATTAAGGGTCATAAAATGTTAACAACCCAGGAAATACGGTTAATCTTTTCTAGCCTGCTAGCATTTTGTTCCCTGTAAATGACAGATATGTCAATGACAACACCTGTACTGCTATACTGACGCAACATGAGCGTAATATTCCAGGTAACATTGAGCTGATGAACAGCGTGTAATAACAGCCGTCACTCTGTGTTTGTGTGCAGGCTGCAGGTTGAAGCTGCCTCTTTGCCTTTCTGTGAGAGGAGCGACTCAGACACGACGCTAACAGGTAAGCTTGGCTGGTGTAACACAGACGGCAGCTCACCTCTCTGTAGTAGATGTACTACAGACACTTAAATTCTTACTAGTAGTAAGATTTTTCTAACTTCCATTTATGTCCATAGCTCACTTTATGCTCCTCTGGGAAGCAGCTGGGCAAAAAAAAGTTTAACAAATAAGTAAACAGTTATAATAGTGTGCATATTTATAATTTTTGTATTGTTCAACACAGGACATTTCGGACATTAAATATGACAATAGAATAGAAATAGTTTTATTTTTGTACGGCTCTTTGTAGGCGAACGTTTTACTGGTGTCCGAAGGTCGCTTTCACTGCTTTCGAGCTGTTGTGTTGTAGCTTGCCAAACATAAAAGAGCAGCGGTTGCTACTGGACCTGCTATATCGTCTACCGTCCAGTGTATTGTTTCATTAAGTGAACCCAGTTAGTTGAACCCAGGACGGGTTACAGTAGTTTACTGAGAGATATTGAGCGTGTTTATTAAACATGAACATCATTTCCTCAGTAATT